>NW_024543284.1:600000-803854 GCF_018167655.1 Microtus oregoni | reverse complement strand
AGTGCTCAGGGTGCAGGTGTGCTCAGTACTCAGGGTGCTCGGTGCTCGGGGTGCTGGGTGCTCAGTGCTCGGGGTGCTCGGTACTCAGTGCTCGGGGTGCTTGGTGCTCAGTAATCAGGGTGCTGGGTGCTCAGTACTCGTGCTGGGTGCTCAGTGCTCAGCGGTGCTGGGTGCTCAGTACTCAGGGTGCTCGGTGCTCAGTGCTCGGGGTGCTGGGTGCTCAGTACTCAGGGTGCTGGGTGCTCAGTGCTCGGGGTGCAGGGGTGCTCAGTACTCAGGGTGCTGGGTGCTCAGTGCTCGGGGTGCTGGGTGCTCAGTACTCAGGTTGCTGAGTGCTCAGTGCTCAGGGTGCTGTATGCTCAGTGCTCAGGGTGCTCGGTGCTTTGTACTCAGGGTGCTCGGTGTTCGGGGTGCTCGGTGCTCAGTATCTCGGGGTGCTGGGTGCTCAGTACTCAGGATGCTGGTTGCTCAGTGCTCAGGGTGCTGGGTGCACAGTGCTAGGGGTGCTGGGTGCTCAGAACTTGGGGTGCTGGGTGCTCAGTGCTCAGGGTGCTGGGTCTCAGTGCTCGGGGTACTGGGTACTCAGTGCTCAGTACACAGGGGTGCTGGGTGCTCAGTGCTCGGGGTGCTGGGGTGCTCAGTGCTCAGCTACTCAGGGTGCTGGGTGCTCAGTGCTCGGGGTGCTGGGGGTGCTCAGTACTCAGGGTACTCGGTGCTCAGTACTCAGGTTGCTGGGTGATCAGTGCTCAGGGTGCTGGGTGCTCAGTACTCAGTGTGCTGGTGCTGCTGGGTGCTCAGTGCACAGTGCTCAGGGTGCTGGGGTGCTCAGTGCTCAGGGTGCTGGGTGCTCAGTGACTCGGGGGGTGCTGGGTGCTCAGTTCTCAGGGTGCGGTGTGCTCAGTACCTCAGGGTGCTGGGTGCTCAGTCCTCGGGGTGCTGGTTGCTCAGTGCTTCGGGGTGCTATGTGCTCAGTGATCGGGGTGCTCGGTGCTCAGTACACAGGGTGCTCAGTGCTCAGGTACTCAGGGTGCTCGGTGCTCAGTACTCAGGGTGCTGGGTGCTCAGTGGCTCGGGGTGCTCGGTGCTCAGTACGCTGGGGTGCTGGGTGCTCGGTGCTCAGTACTCAGGGTGCTGGGTGCTCAGTGCTCAGGGTGCTGGGGTGCTCAGTACTCAGGGTGCTGGGTGCTCGGTGCTCAGTACGCTGGGTGCTCAGTACTCAGGGTGCTGGGTGCTCAGTACTCAGTGTGCTCGGTGCTCAGTACTCAGGGGCTGGGTGGCTCAGTGCTCGGGGTGCTCGGTGCTCAGTACGCTGGGTGCTCAGTACTCAGGGTGCTGGGTGCTCAAGTACTCAGGGTGCTGGGTGCTCAGTACTCAGGGTGGTGGGTGCTCTGTGCTCGGGGTGCTGGGTGCTCAGTGCTCGGGGTGCTGGGTGCTCAGTGCTCGGGGTGCTGGGTGCTCAGTGCTCAGAGTGCTGGGTGCTCAGTACTCAGGTGCTCGGCTGCCTCAGTACTCAGGGTGCTCAGTGCTCAGTACTCAGCGTGCTGGGTGCTCAGTGCTCTGGGTGCTCGCTGCTCAGTACTCAGGGTGCTCAGTGCTCAGTACTCAGCGTGCTGGGTGCTCAGTGCTCAGGGTGCTGGTTGCCTCAGTACTCAGGGTGCTGGGTGCTTAGTACTCCAGGGTGCTCAGTGCTCAGGGTGCTGGGTGCTCAGTACTCAGGGTGCTGGGTGCTCAGTGCTCAGGGTGCTCAGTGCTCAGTACTTCAGGGTGCTTGGTGCTCAGTGCTCAGGTTGCTCAGTGCTCTGTACGTCAGGGTGCTCAGTGCTCAGTGCTCTGGGTGCTGGGTGCTCAGGTTCTCGGGGTGCTGGCTGCTCAGTGCTCAGGGTGCTGGGTGCTCTGTACTCAGGGTGCTCAGTGCTCAGGTTGCTGGGTGCTCAGTGCTCGGGGTGCTGGGTACTCAGTGCTCAGTACACATGGTGCTGAGTGCTCAGCTGCTCGGGGTGCTGGGGTGCTCAGTGCTCAGTACTCAGGGTGCTGGCTGCCTCAGTGCTCGGGGTGCTGGATGCTCAGTACTCAGGGTGCTGGGTGCTCAGTGCTCAGGGTGCTGGGGTGCTCAGTACTCAGGGTGCTGGGTGCTCAGTGCTCAGGGTGCTGGGAGCTCAGTACTCAGGGTTCTGGGTCCTCAGTGGTCTGGGTGCTGGGTGCCCAGTGCTCGGTTTGCTCAGTACTCAGGGTGCTGTGTGTTCAGTGCTCAGGGTACTGGGTGCTCAGTACTCAGGGTGCTCGGTGCTTAGTACTCAGGGTGCTGGGTGCTCAGTAATACGGGTGCTGGGTGCTCAGTGCTCGGGGTGCTCGGTGCTCAGTGTGCTGGGTGCTCAGTACTCAGGGTGCTCATTGCTCAGGGTGCTGGGTGCTCAGTACTCAGGGTGCTCAGTGCTCAGTACTCAGGGTGCTCAGTGCTCAGTACTCAGGGTGCTCAGTGCTCAGGGTGCTGGGTGCTCAGTGCTCGGGGTGCTTGGTGCTCAGTGCTCAGGGCGCTGGGTGCTCAGTACTCAGGGGTGCTTGGGTGCTCAGTGCTCGGGGTGCTGGGTGCTCAGTACTCAGGGTGCTCATTGCTCAGGGTGCTGGGTGCTCAGTGCTCAGGGTGCCTCAGTGCTCAGTACTCAGGGTGCTCAGTGCTCAGTACTCAGGGTGCTCAGTGCTCAGGGTGCTGGGTGCTCAGTGCTCGGGGTGCTTGGTGCTCAGGGCGCTGGGTGCTCAGTACTCAGGGTGCTGTGTGCTCAGTGCATGGGGTGCTGGGTGCTCAGTGCTCAGTACTCAGGGTGCTCAGTGCTCAGTACTCAGGGTGCTCATGTGCTCAGTACTAAGGGTGCTCAGTGCTCAGGGTTCTGGGTGCACAGTGCTCGGGGTGCTCGGTGCTCAGTACTCAGGTTGCTGTGTGTTCAGTGCTCAGGGTGCTGGGTGCTCAGTGCTCGGGGTGCTCGGTGCTCAGTACTCGGGTGCTCAGTGCTCAGTGCTCAGGGTGCTGGGGTGCTCAGTGCTC
The DNA here is from genome assembly GCF_018167655.1 of Microtus oregoni. NCBI lineage: Eukaryota > Metazoa > Chordata > Mammalia > Rodentia > Cricetidae > Microtus > Microtus oregoni. Next base: position 800,814 of record NW_024543284.1, on the reverse strand, counting down.
AGGGTGCAGGGTGCTCAGTACTCAGGGTGCTCGGTGCTCGGGGTGCTGGGTGCTCAGTGGTCGGGGTGCTCGGTGCTCAGTACTCGGGGTGCTCAGTGCTCAGTACTCAGGGGTGCTGGGGTGCTCAGTGCTCAGGGTGCTTGGTGCTCAGTACTCAGTGTGATGGGTGCTCGGTGCTCAGTACGCTGGGTGGCTCAGTACTCAGGGTGCTGGGTGCTCAGTACTCAGGGTGCTGTGAAGGCGTAAGTCACAAACAATGCCACACCAATTCGGGGTTATGATTATTAGGGTGGTATTTATTTAAAGGGGAAAAAACTTTACAGATCACTGTCCCAGGCAACAGCCCTCTTAGCAACCAGGAAAGGAGTCTAGTCGCAGGCGGAGCAGGAAGTGAAGAGAGAGAGGAAGAGGGAAGTGGCCGCTTTTTTAAAGGGAGAGAAACCACGCCCCAGTGGGTTGGTACCTTCAGTGGTGATAGGCTGGAGGAGTGGGAGGACCTCCCGCAACACCTCCCCCTTTTGTTTAAAATAAGAGAGTTCTAAACCTACTATGAAATTATATACAATAAGTACAAATATCCTATTCTAACTAGCTTAGGTCTTGTATAATAAATAACTTGGGCCAAGTCATGAGAGAAAGTAACTAATTTATATAGTCTTCAACCCCATCGAAGATCTGAGAAGGGAAATAATGTTACCTGGGTAATTAGGAAGTTCAGTAGAACAACTTCCAAAACATGCAACAAATTACAGAGACAACTAGCTACCTGGGCAATCACCCAAAGTCACATTAGCAGCGTTGAAGCAACCAACTTTGGCTAAGGCCTAACATAACTGACATACCATTTTCTAAGGCAAGCAACTTTTCAAAACTATCTTACCCTGTCTTGGCAGGATATGACAGTCCTGTTTTATCCATTGATGTATGCTCTGTATCTTTGTCAGTTGTTGAGGTATGGGCATTTCTTTGCCCAAACGCCAGTTCTGCCAAAAAGAAAGGCTCCAGGTGGAGTGTCTTTGGTGCTCAACATTCTCTCGGGAATAGAGTGGTGTTGCCAGGAGCAATTGTGTCTCACTACCACAAAACTCTGAGTTAGATTAAAGGCCATTTTCTACAGCTCTTTGAAGAAGTTGAAGATTATCTATCTATACTGAGTATAATCTCTATATATCTAAAGAACCTGATTAGTCTATTATAAATGACAAACTTAGATGACTATTAGTCTATATAATTCTCAATATCTATCTAACTTAAAGACTAAGACAATAAACGGCTGTGAAACAAATGAGGACAATGACCTCCAAATATAAACAATGTACAAATATACATTGCAGTAGGCAAATATATATCAATACACAATCATTATATAAGTATCTTAATCAGAGGTAGAAATGTACACTGCAATATGGTAAATATATACTATATATATATATATCAATACAATATATGTCAATACATAAAAAAATGTTTTAAACAGAGGTAGAAACATGCATGCGTACAATAGTCAATATAATTTAACTTTGTATCAATATACAAGAATCTATACCAATGTATTTGTCTAAAAACAGTAACTCACAATTACAAATCTATTATCCCATCATCCCTCTTTTTTTTTTTTTTCAAAATGATCCCTGAGCGTATAAAATTCCTCCCCCAACCCTCAATCGTGTACTAATTATAATCAACCCCTAAATGATGTCCCTAAACCCAAGGGCAAGTTTTACTGGGAAAGGGGACGTCGTCCTCTAGAATTACTTCCAGCTGTCATGGGGGCGACGTTCTTTCTGGGGGATCCTGTGAAAGTGAAATGATGGTTAAATTTCAAGATCAATGTCTTTTAAAATTGCCAATAGTCTCTGAGTATTTTGTGCAGGTCTGGCCAAAATGTTGTATAAGATGTGCACCATTTCAGCTAACCAAGTTGGAACTGTCTTGTGCAGCTGGTACCAAAAGCAGGTCTTGTAGTAGCGCTATCAGTATCATGATGTCATATCAACCAGGTGGAGTTGTTGTTATGGGGCCCCATCTTCTTCCTGGAAACTTCAAATGTCACTTCAGGAAAAACTCATTGTTCATTATGAAAAACTTAAACATTAATCATATAGACATATAAAAACATATATATATATATTCAATGAAAGTCATGATAGATATATTCAATGAAAAGTATGATAGATATGAAGAAAAGCAAAGATGTTTTCTAAACTCATATTTCTTTCTGTCCCATATCATGGCTCTTGACATGAGACAGAAACTCCAGAAACTCTGGGTTTTTCTCTTACTAACAGGCTTGGAATTGGAGAGGGACTGAGCCAAAGTCCAACTTCAAAACCAGCTTTATAAAAATTTAGAAATATGGTTTAATATTACTTACACAATCCATTCAGTTGTCTTCATATTTCCTATTGGGCAGGTATTTTTCCATTTGTCAGTATCCAAACATCCAGGGTCCCTTGAATTTCTCAAAGATGAGTGTTTTCCTGTGGAGATAAGAACAGAACCCTGCCCCCATTCTATATGTTTTTCTTACCACCTGTATGAATATCATCGTTGTGGATGAGTTGTCATTTCTCCTTTCCAAGAGGTTTCTCCTCTTCAAATCGAAACTTTATTAATTTTGATGGTATCCACAATTTTTCTTCTCCTGTGGAAACAAGAGCAAAACCCCTTCCCCAACGTAGCACATCTCCTGGCTTCCACTGAGAGGTCAGCACATCTTTGAAATAAATCGGTTGATTTAGTTCAGCAGACTTTTCCATTATCCAATGTCTTTCTGCTGCTGTCGTTCCTTTCTCATTAGCGTTAAGAAAATTCAAGGTTAATAAAGCATTATGTAATCTATTTCTGGGGGTATTTTCAGTCCCTTTCTGTTTGTTCAGCATATCCTTTATAGTACGATTTGATCTTTCTATAACTGCCTGACCTGTAGGATTATTTGGTATACCTGTAATGTGTTTTATATTATAATAATCAAAAAAGTGTTTCATTTTCTTAGATACATATGCTGGACCATTATCTGTCTTTATTTGCGCAGGTATACCCATGATGGCCATAACTTCCAATAAATGTGTGATTACTGAATCAGCCTTTTCTGAGCTCAGGGCAGTAGCCCATTGAAAACCTGAATACGTGTCTATGGTGTGGTGTACATATTTTAATTTACCAAATTCCATAAAGTGGAACACATCCATCTGCCAGATTTCATTTCTCTTAGTACCCTTTGGGTTACTCCCTGCAGGCAACGGTGTTTGATTATAGAAAGAACAAGTAGGGCATCTCTTTATAATGTCCTTAGCTTGTTGCCAAGTAATGGAAAATTCTTTCTTTAGGCCTTTACTATTGACATGATGCTTCTTATGAAATTCCGAGGCCTGCAACACACTTCCAATCAATAATTGATCAATCTCAGCATTGCCTTGGGCTAGAGGACCAGGCAGACCTGTATGGGACCGGATGTGTGTTATGTACATCGGACAAAGCCTGTTCCTGATTATGTCTTGTACCTGGATAAACAATGAAGTCAACTCTGTGTCATCTGGTATAAATTCAGCGGTTTCAATATGCAAGATAACTCTTTCTGCATATTGTGAATCTGTAACTATATTAAGAGGTTCTTTAAAATCCCTTAGCACCATAAGAATGGCATATAATTCTGCCTTCTGGACAGAATTATAAGGGCTTTGTTCCACCTTACTCAATTCATCTGACTTGTAACCTGCTTTCCCTGATTTATTTGCATCAGTATAGAACGTACGGGCTCCAGTTATTGGAGCATCACGTACAATTCTAGGAAGAATCCAAGAAGTTCTTTTTATGAGATTAAGTCTATCACTTTTGGGATAGTTGCTATTAATTTCTCCCAAAAAGTTAGCACAAGCTCTTTGCCACGGTTCATTGTCTTCCCATAACTTTTTTATTTCTTCAGTAGTAAAAGGCACTATAATTTCTGCTGGGTCTATACCTGCTAGTTGACGAAGTCTCAGCTTACCTTTTATAATTAATTCAGAGACCTTTTCCACATAAGTTTTTAATTTTTTACTTGGTTTATTAGGTATAAATATCCACTCTAAAATAATATCTTCCCTCTGCATTAGAATCCCTGTAGGAGAAATTCTGGAAGGCAATATGACTAGGATGCAGCTAAGATTTGGGTTCACCCTATCCACATGTGCCTCCTGTAATTTTTCCTCAATCATTGTCAGTTCCTTTTCTGCTTCAGCTGTCAGTTCTCTTGGACTATTCAAATCTTTATCACCATCTAAGGTTTTGTTTAAATGAACTATTAGATCAGGTGTTATCCCAACAGCTGGTCGTAGACTGGAAATGTCTCCTAACAATCTTTGGAAGTCATTAAGAGTCTTTAACCGGTCTCTCCTAATTTGTGCCTTTTGCGTTTTAATTTTCTCTAACCCTATTCTGTAACCTAGGTAATTAATAGAATTTCCTCTTTGAATCTTTTCAGGGGCAATTTGTAATCCCCACCTAGGCAAGACTTTCTTTACTTCTTCAAACATCCTTTCTAAAGTATCTTTATTTGAATCAGATAATAAGATGTCATCCATGTAATGATAAATGATGGACTTGGGGAATTGTTTACGAATTATTTCCAATGGCTTACTTACAAAATATTGGCACAGTGTAGGACTATTGAGCATACCCTGTGGGAGGACAGTCCACTGATATCTCCTATTAGGCTGAGAATTATTATAAGTAGGCACTGTGAAGGCAAATTTTTCTCTATCCTTTTCTTGTAACGGTATAGTGAAAAAACAATCTTTCAAATCAATAACTATAAGAGGCCATCCTTTTGGTAACAGAGAAGGCAAAGGAATTCCAGATTGTAGTGGGCCCATAGGTTGAATTACTTTGTTGACAGCTCTTAGATCTGTCACCATTCTCCATTTACCAGATTTCTTTTTTACAACAAACACAGGAGAATTCCAAGGGCTGGTTGATTCTTCAATATGGTGAGCATCTAGTTGCTCTTGCACCAGCTGTTCCAATGCCTGTAGTTTATCTTCAGCTAGAGGCCATTGTTTGGTCCATATTGGCTTCTCAGTTAGCCATTTTAAAGGTAGGGCCGTTGGTACCTCTAAAGGTTTGGTATTTGCTGTATGTTCTTGTACAGCCTGAATGGCTGGTGACCTTTTCCCATAATACCTCATCATATCCTTCCCAGAATTATGAGTTCCTGGAAATACAGGAATGTTAATCTGGGTATTCCATTGCTGTAGCAGGTCACGGCCCCATAAATTTATGGCAATATTAGCTATATATGGCCTTAGTCTTCCTATTTGCCCTTCGGGCCCTATGCATTCAACCCATCTTGTGCTTTGTTTTACACGAGATAGGGTTCCAATTCCCAGGAATTGAACATCTACCTCTTGAAGAGGCCAATTCGGATGCCAAGATTCTGGGGTAATGATACTTACATCCGCACCTGTGTCTAATAAGCCTTCAATAAAAGTGCCATTTATACAGACTCTTAGCTTTGGTCTTTGATCATTAATAGAAGTCTGCCAAAATATACGTTTACTCTGTCCTATTGGGTTTTTTGACTCATCCTCCACACGTAATTCTTCATTTAGACCAGTATTACTTTTTACAGCAGAAATTGGAGCTTTTAATTTTCTTGGTGAGGCACGTTCTCCACTGTGACTGGGAATGACTGGGCCACTGTTGGCTTGGGGGCCTGCGAGAGGCCCCCCAAGGAGTTTCCCGATGATATCGGATTGCCCCGTCTGTCTGTTGTTGACCTACATTCGTTGGACCAATGCCTGCCTTTACCGCATCTCCTACATATACCTGAAGGCCGAGGTCTCCTATTTTTGTCATTCCCAGAAGAGATATTATTCCTAGAAATTCTTTGCCTGCAATTCCTTTGCAAATGTCCTAATTTACCACAATTAAAACACCTGGCAGTTTGATGTCTCCTCATTGCTTTGGAAATCGCTTCTCCTACCCAAGATTCATCATTATAGCTAAACGTCTCAACATTCATCGTATGCTGAATCCATTCATCCATAGGTGCTGATCTAGACTTTAAAGGCCCAATTATCTTTTTGCATTCTATGTTTGCATTCTCAAAAGCTAGAGATTCAAGAAGTATTCGTCTAGCTTCTGGGTCTGTTACCCCTATGTCCAGAGCCTTAATTAATCTTTGCAAAAAGTCAATAAAGGGTTCTCTCTGTCCCTGCCTAATTCTGGTATATGATTCAACCCTTTTTGCTGGATCTTGTATCCTATTCCAAGCATTTAAAGCTGCTTGGTGACATAGACACAGTACTTCATCGTCATAAAGAGCTTGGACCTGTGGATCAGCATATTCTCCTGCACCAAGAATTTGATCTTGGGAAACCTCAATACCTTTTGCTCTTCCTTGCTGTTCCATATGTTTGGATTCTTCTCTGAAATAAATTCCAAACATCAAGGAAGGTCCATTATCTAAAACTGCAGACACTAACTGATGGAAATCATGGGGAGTAGCTCTAGCATTAGAAGCCCAAGTCCTTATCATTTCCTTTACATATGCATTGTGCAAGCCAAAATTAACAACAGCTTGCTTAATTTCTTTCAGATCATTCATTGCTATTGGCGTCCATCTAGCTTCTCTGACTCCCTTTGAGCCTTTAGAAGTTGATGCTTTTTCAGAATTAAGTATAGGGTATGTCGCTAGAACCCTGGGTAAGCCAGTTCTAATAGCTGGTGGAGGCCTTGTATCCTGTCCTTGTGCCTCCTTACTCTGTTCACCAGCTGCAATAATTTCCCCAATCTTTTCAAATCTTTTTATCATTGTCTCTCTTAAATCCTGAATCTCCTGACCTGTATATATTTCCAGTGATTTCACTGAGGTATCAATTTTTTGGTCCCCATTCTGCACCTGTGATTCCAAAGCTTTAATTTTTTCCTTCAAAGATAACATGTCCTCCTTAAACTTTTCTTGTATATCATGTAGATTCCCATCTTGGAGGTACATTCTGTCTGTTACCTTATCAAAACTTTGTGATAAAGTCTGAACGTCAAATTCAACAGCCTGAACCCTTTCAGGTAACTTTCTAATACCCTTGGATATGGAATCAATTTTGTCTGTCATAGTATCCACTTGTTCAGATAACCTCTGATTTTCAATAATTTTAATCCTGTCAATTAGTTGTTCATTATTAGTTCGTAAAGATTCTATCATTCTTAGGAGTGCCATATTCTTCTGTTCATTATTAGTACGTAAAGATTCAATCGTTCTTAGGAGTGCCATATTCTTCCTTAATGATAGAATATGGAAAAGAAAACTGAAGGCTAGTAACAAGCAAATTAAGGTATCCCCATAATCATATAAACCTTGTATGATGTAATTCATTGTATTAGTAAATATAAATTTACTAATCCATTGTATTAGTGAAAACAAAGCAGTAAAATTTGCGTTAGAAACAAAAACTGCAATATTACCTATTATCCAGCAGGTGGCGCTGTTGCAGAGTCGCGGTGAAAACATGGTCCTGTTTCAGTGCCTTAGTAGATGTTAAAAACTGGAAAATTCAAGTTTCTCAACAAAATAAATCTAATTAAATCAATTCCTGAGACGGAACAAGTCACCCTGAGGGGTTGCAGCTTTCAGCAACCACGTGCTCTGGTTCGTGCCACTTAAGAGCTGTACTTGCAAGGGAGATTTAAAAATGACTCAGAAAAGAGCAAACCACGCGGCCAGAGACTACGCGGGCCTGTGGAGTTTAAATCCACATGGGGAGTCCAAGGCCGCTGGCGGCTGAGGAAGGGGAGGGCTCCCGCCAAGCCGAACTAGAGCCCGCCAAGCCCGCGGCCGCCAAGCTGAACTTGCGCCCGCCAAGCCCGCAGCCGCCAAGCCGAACTTGGGGCCGCCAAGCCGAACTTGGGGCCGCCAAGCCGAACTCGCAGCTGCGAGTGGGGAAAGGAGAGGTTCTAAAACCAAACGTTGGGCGCCAAAATGAAGGCGTAAGTCACAAACAATGCCACACCAATTCGGGGTTATGATTATTAGGGTGGTATTTATTTAAAGGGGAAAAAACTTACAGATCACTGTCCCAGGCAACAGCCCTCTTCGCAACCAGGAAAGGAGTCTAGTCGCAGGCGGAGCAGGAAGTGAAGAGAGAGAGAAGAGGGAAGTGGCCGCTTTTTTAAAGGGAGAGAAACCACGCCCCAGTGGGTTGGTACCTCAGTGGTGATAGGCTGGAGGAGTGGGAGGACCTCCCGCAACAGTGCTGGGTGCTCAGTACTCAGGGTGCTGGGTGCTCAGTGCTCAGGGTGCTGGGTGCTCAGTGCTCAGGGTGCTGGGTGCTCAGTGCTCGGGGTGTTGGGTGCTCAGTGCTCGGGGTGCTCGGTGCTCAGTGCTCGGGTTGCTTGGTGCTCAGTAATCAGGGTGCTGGGTGCTCAGTACTCGTGCTGGGTGCTCAGTGCTCAGGGTGCTGGGTGCTCAGTACTCAGGGTGCTCGGTGCTCAGTGCTCGGGGTGCTGGGTGCTCAGTACTCAGGGTGCTGGGTGCTCAGTGCTCGGGGTGCTGGGTGCTCAGTACTCAGGGTGCTGGGTGCTCAGTGCTCGGGGTGCTGGGTGCTCAGTACTCAGGTTGCTGTGTGCTCAGTGCTCCGGGTGCTGTATGCTCAGTGCTCAGGGTGCTCGGTGCTTTGTACTCAGGGTGCTCGGTGTTCGGGGTGCTGGGTGCTCAGTACTCGGGGAGCTGGGTGCTCAGTACTCAGGATGCTGGTTGCTCAGTGCTCAGGGTGCTGGGTGCTCAGTGCTAGGGGTGCTGGGTGCTCAGAACTCGGGGTGCTGGGTGCTCAGTGCTCAGGGTGCTGGGTCTCAGTGCTCGGGGTACTGGGTACTCAGTGCTCAGTACACAGGGTGCTGGGTGCTCAGTGCTCGGGGTGCTGGGAGCTCAGTGCTCAGTACTCAGGGTGCTGGGTGCTCAGTGCTCGGGGTGGTGGGTGCTCAGTACTCAGGGTACTCGGTGCTCAGTACTCAGGTTCCTGGGTGATCAGTGCTCCGGGTGCTGGGTGCTCAGTACTCAGTGTGCTGGGTGCTGCTGGGTGCTCAGTGCACAGTGCTCAGGGTGCTGGGTGCTCAGTGCTCAGGGTGCTGGGTGCTCAGTACTCGGGGTGCTGGGTGCTCAGTTCTCAGGGTGCGGTGTGCTCAGTACTCAGGGTGCTGGGTGCTCAGTCCTCGGGGTGCTGGTTGCTCAGTGCTCGGGGTGGTATGTGCTCAGTGATCGGGGTGCTCGGTGCTCAGTACACAGGGTGCTCAGTGCTCAGTACTCAGGGTGCTGGGTGCTCAGTGCTCAGGGTGCTGGGTGCTCAGTACTCAGGGTGCTGGTTGCTCAGTACTCAGGGTGCTGGGTGCTCAGTGCTCAGGGTGCTAGGTGCTCAGTACTCAGGGTGCTGGGTGCTCAGTACTCAGGGTTCTGGGTGCTCAGTACTCAGGGTGCTGGGTGCTTAGTACTCAGGGTGCTCAGTGCTCAGTACTTAGGGTGCTCAGTGCTCAGTGCTCGGGGTGCTGGGTGCTCAGTGCTCGGGGTGCTGGGTGCTCAGTGCTCGGGGTGCTGGGTGCTCAGTGCTCGGGGTGCTGGGTGCTCAGTGCTCAGAGTGCTGGGTGCTCAGTACTCAGGGTGCTCGGTGCTCAGTACTCAGGGTGCTCAGTGCTCAGTACTCAGCGTGCTGGGTGCTCAGTGCTCTGGGTGCTCGCTGCTCAGTACTCAGGGTGCTCAGTGCTCAGTGCTCAGGTTGCTGGGTGCTCAGTGCTCAGGGTGCTGGTTGCTCAGTACTCAGGGTGCTGGGTGCTTAGTACTCAGTGTGCTCAGTGCTCAGGGTGCTGGGTGCTCAGTACTCAGGGTGCTGGGTGCTCAGTGCTCAGGGTGCTCAGTGCTCAGTACTCAGGGTGCTTGGTGCTCAGTGCTCAGGGTGCTCAGTGCTCTGTACTCAGGGTGCTCAGTGCTCAGTGCTCTGGGTGCTGGGTGCTCAGTGCTCGGGGTGCTGGGTGCTCAGTGCTCAGGGTGCTGGGTGCTCTGTACTCAGGGTGCTCAGTGCTCAGGTTGCTGGGTGCTCAGTGCTCGGGGTGCTGGGTACTCAGTGCTCAGTACACATGGTGCTGAGTGCTCAGTGCTCGGGGTGCTGGGTGCTCAGTGCTCAGTACTCAGGGTGCTGGCTGCTCAGTGCTCGGGGTGCTGGATGCTCAGTACTCAGGGTGCTGGGTGCTTAGTGCTCAGGGTGCTGGGTGCTCAGTACTCAGGGTGCTGGGTGCTCAGTGCTCAGGGTGCTGGGAGCTCAGTACTCAGGGTGCTGGGTCCTCAGTGCTCAGGGTGCTGGGTGCCCAGTGCTCGGGGTGCTCAGTACTCAGGGTGCTGTGTGTTCAGTGCTCAGGGTACTGGGTGCTCAGTACTCAGGGTGCTGGGTGCTCAGTGCTCAGGGTGCTGGGAGCTCAGTACTAAGGGTGCTGGGTCCTCAGTGCTCGGGGTGCTTGGTGCTCAGTAATCAGGGTGCTGGGTGCTCAGTACTCGTGCTGGGTGCTCAGTGCTCAGGGTGCTGGGTGCTCAGTACTCAGGGTGCTGGGTGCTCAGTGCTCAGGGTGCTGGGTGCTCAGTGCTCAGGATGCTGGGTGCTCAGTGCTCGGGGTGTTGGGTGCTCAGTGCTCGGGGTGCTCGGTGCTCAGTGCTCGGGGTGCTTGGTGCTCAGTAATCAGGGTGCTGGGTGCTCAGTACTCGTGCTGGGTGCTCAGTGCTCAGGGTGCTGGGTGCTCAGTACTCAGGGTGCTCGGTGCTCAGTGCTCGGGGTGCTGGGTGCTCAGTACTCAGGGTGCTGTGTGCTCAGTGCTCGGGGTGCAGGGTGCTCAGTACTCAGGGTGCTGGGTGCTCAGTGCTCGGGGTGCTGGGTGCTCAGTACTCAGGTTGCTGTGTGCTCAGTGCTCAGGGTGCTGTATGCTCAGTGCTCAGGGTGCTCGGTGCTTTGTACTCAGGGTGCTCGGTGTTCGGGGTGCTGGGTGCTCAGTACTCGGGGTGCTGGGTGCTCAGTACTCAGGATGCTGGTTGCTCAGTGCTCAGGGTGCTGGGTGCACAGTGCTAGGGGTGCTGGGTGCTCAGAACTCGGGGTGCTGGGTGCTCAGTGCTCAGGGTGCTGGTTGCTCAGTACTCAGGGTGCTGGGTGCTTAGTACTCAGGGTGCTCAGTGCTCAGGGTGCTGGGTGCTCAGTACTCAGGGTGCTGGGTGCTCAGTGCTCAGGGTGCTCAGTGCTCAGTACTCAGGGTGCTTGGTGCTCAGTGCTCAGGGTGCTCAGTGCTCTGTACTCAGGGTGCTCAGTGCTCAGTGCTCTGGGTGCTGGGTGCTCAGTGCTCGGGGTGCTGGGTGCTCAGTGCTCAGGGTGCTGGGTGCTCTGTACTCAGGGTGCTCAGTGCTCAGGTTGCTGGGTGCTCAGTGCTCGGGGTGCTGGGTACTCAGTGCTCAGTACACATGGTGCTGAGTGCTCAGTGCTCGGGGTGCTGGGTGCTCAGTGCTCAGTACTCAGGGTGCTGGCTGCTCAGTGCTCGGGGTGCTGGATGCTCAGTACTCAGGGTGCTGGGTGCTTAGTGCTCAGGGTGCTGGGTGCTCAGTACTCAGGGTGCTGGGTGCTCAGTGCTCAGGGTGCTGGGAGCTCAGTACTCAGGGTGCTGGGTCCTCAGTGCTCAGGGTGCTGGGTGCCCAGTGCTCGGGGTGCTCAGTACTCAGGGTGCTGTGTGTTCAGTGCTCAGGGTACTGGGTGCTCAGTACTCAGGGTGCTGGGTGCTCAGTGCTCAGGGTGCTGGGAGCTCAGTACTAAGGGTGCTGGGTCCTCAGTGCTCGGGGTGCTTGGTGCTCAGTAATCAGGGTGCTGGGTGCTCAGTACTCGTACTGGGTGCTCAGTGCTCAGGGTGCTGGGTGCTCAGTACTCAGGGTGCTGGGTGCTCAGTGCTCAGGGTGCTGGGTGCTCAGTGCTCAGGATGCTGGGTGCTCAGTGCTCGGGGTGTTGGGTGCTCAGTGCTCGGGGTGCTCGGTGCTCAGTGCTCGGGGTGCTTGGTGCTCAGTAATCAGGGTGCTGGGTGCTCAGTACTCGTGCTGGGTGCTCAGTACTCAGGGTGCTGGGTGCTCAGTGCTCGGGGTGCTGGGTGCTCAGTACTCAGGGTGCTGTGTGCTCAGTGCTCGGGGTGCAGGGTGCTCAGTACTCAGGGTGCTGGGTGCTCAGTGCTCGGGGTGCTGGGTGCTCAGTACTCAGGTTGCTGTGTGCTCAGTGCTCAGGGTGCTGTATGCTCAGTGCTCAGGGTGCTCGGTGCTTTGTACTCAGGGTGCTCGGTGTTCGGGGTGCTGGGTGCTCAGTACTCGGGGTGCTGGGTGCTCAGTACTCAGGATGCTGGTTGCTCAGTGCTCAGGGTGCTGGGTGCACAGTGCTAGGGGTGCTGGGTGCTCAGAACTCGGGGTGCTGGGTGCTCAGTGCTCAGGGTGCTGGGTGCTCAGTGCTCAGTACTCAGGGTGCTGGGTGCTCAGTGCTTGGCGTGCTGGGTGCTCAGTGCTCAGTACTCAGGGTGCTCAGTGCTCAGTACTCAGGGTGCTCAGTGCTCAGGGTGCTGGGTGCTCAGTGCTCGGGGTGCTGGGTGCTCAGTGCTCAGGGCGCTGGGTGCTCAGTACTCAGGGTGCTGGGTGCTCAGTGCTCGGGGTGCTGGGTGCTCAGTGCTCAGTACTCAGGGTGCTGGGTGCTCAGTGCTTGGGGTGCTGGGTGCTCAGTGCTCAGTACTCAGGGTGCTCAGTGCTCAGTACTCAGGGTGCTCAGTGCTCAGTACTAAGGGTGCTCAGTGCTCAGGGTTCTGGGTGCACAGTGCTCGGGGTGCTCGGTGCTCAGTACTCAGGTTGCTGTGTGTTCAGTGCTCAGGGTGCTGGGTGCTCAGTGCTCGGGGTGCTCGGTGCTCAGTACTCGGGGTGCTCAGTGCTCAGTGCTCAGGGTGCTGGGTGCTCAGTGCTCAGGGTGCAGGGTGCTCAGTACTCAGGGTGCTCGGTGCTCGGGGTGCTGGGTGCTCAGTGCTCGGGGAGCTCGATGCTCAGTGCTCGGGGTGCTTGGTGCTCAGTAATCAGGGTGCTGGGTGCTCAGTACTCGTGCTGGGTGCTCAGTGCTCAGGGTGCTGGGTGCTCAGTACTCAGGGTGCTCGGTGCTCAGTGCTCGGGGTGCTGGGTGCTCAGTACTCAGGGTGCTGGGTGCTCAGTGCTCGGGGTGCAGGGTGCTCAGTACTCAGGGTGCTGGGTGCTCAGTGCTCGGGGTGCTGGGTGCTCAGTACTCAGGTTGCTGTGTGCTCAGTGCTCAGGGTGCTGTATGCTCAGTGCTCAGGGTGCTCGGTGCTTTGTACTCAGGGTGCTCGGTGTTCGGGGTGCTCGGTGCTCAGTACTCGGGTTGCTGGGTGCTCAGTACTCAGGACGCTGGTTGCTCAGTGCTCAGGGTGCTGGGTGCACAGTGCTAGGGGTGCTGGGTGCTCAGAACTCGGGGTGCTGGGTGCTCAGTGCTCAGGGTGCTGGGTCTCAGTGCTCGGGGTACTGGGTACTCAGTGCTCAGTACACAGGGTGCTGGGTGCTCAGTGCTCGGGGTGCTGGGTGCTCAGTGCTCAGTACTCAGGGTGCTGGGTGCTCAGTGCTCGGGGTGCTGGGTGCTCAGTACTCAGGGTACTCGGTGCTCAGTACTCAGGTTGCTGGGTGATCAGTGCTCAGGGTGCTGGGTGCTCAGTACTCAGTGTGCTGGGTGCTTCTGGGTGCTCAGTGCACAGTGCTCAGGGTGCTGGGTGCTCAGTGCTCAGGGTGCTGGGTGCTCAGTACTCGGGGTGCTGGGTGCTCAGTTCTCAGGGTGCGGTGTGCTCAGTACTCAGGGTGCTGGGTGCTCAGTCCTCGGGGTGCTGGTTGCTCAGTGCTCGGGGTGCTATGTGCTCAGTGATCGGGGTGCTCGGTGCTCAGTACACAGGGTGCTCAGTGCTCAGTACTCAGGGTGCTCGGTGCTCAGTACTCAGGGTGCTGGGTGCTCAGTGCTCGGGGTGCTCGGTGCTCAGTACGCTGGGTGCTGGGTGCTCGGTGCTCAGTACTCAGGGTGCTGGGTGCTCAGTGCTCAGGGTGCTGGGTGCTCAGTACTCAGGGTGCTGGGTGCTCGGTGCTCAGTACGCTGGGTGCTCAGTACTCAGGGTGCTGGGTGCTCAGTACTCAGGGTGCTCGGTGCTCAGTACTCAGGGTGCTGGGTGCTCAGTGCTCGGGGTGCTCGGTGCTCAGTACGCTGGGTGCTCAGTACTCAGGGTGCTGGGTGCTCAGTACTCAGGGTGCTGGGTGCTCAGTACTCAGGGTGGTGGGTGCTCTGTGCTCGGGGTGCTGGGTGCTCAGTGCTCGGGGTGCTGGGTGCTCAGTGCTCGGAGTGCTGGGTGCTTAGTGCTCAGAGTGCTGGGTGCTCAGTACTCAGGGTGCTCGGTGCTCAGTACTCAGGGTGCTCAGTGCTCAGTACTCAGCGTGCTGGGTGCTCAGTGCTCTGGGTGCTCGCTGCTCAGTACTCAGGGTGCTCAGTGCTCAGTACTCAGCGTGCTGGGTGCTCAGTGCTCAGGGTGCTGGTTGCTCAGTACTCAGGGTGCTGGGTGCTTAGTACTCAGGGTGCTCAGTGCTCAGGGAGCTGGGTGCTCAGTACTCAGGGTGCTGGGTGCTCAGTGCTCAGGGTGCTCAGTGCTCAGTACTCAGGGTGCTTGGTGCTCAGTGCTCAGGTTGCTCAGTGCTCTGTACTCAGGGTGCTCAGTGCTCAGTGCTCTGGGTGCTGGGTGCTCAGTTCTCGGGGTGCTGGGTGCTCAGTGCTCAGGGTGCTGGGTGCTCTGTACTCAGGGTGCTCAGTGCTCAGGTTGCTGGGTGCTCAGTGCTCGGGGTGCTGGGTACTCAGTGCTCAGTACACATGGTGCTGAGTGCTCAGTGCTCGGGGTGCTGGGTGCTCAGTGCTCAGTACTCAGGGTGCTGGCTGCTCAGTGCTCGGGGTGCTGGATGCTCAGTACTCAGGGTGCTGGGTGCTCAGTGCTCAGGGTGCTGGGTGCTCAGTACTCAGGGTGCTGGGTGCTCAGTGCTCAGGGTGCTGGGAGCTCAGTACTCAGGGTGCTGCGTCCTCAGTGCTCAGGGTGCTGGGTGCCCAGTGCTCGGGGTGCTCAGTACTCAGGGTGCTGTGTGTTCAGTGCTCAGGGTACTGGGTGCTCAGTACTCAGGGTGCTCGGTGCTTAGTACTCAGGGTGCTGGGTGCTCAGTACTACGGGTGCTGGGTGCTCAGTGCTCGGGGTGCTCGGTGCTCAGTGCTCAGTGTGCTGGGTGCTCAGTACTCAGGGTGCTCATTGCTCAGGGTGCTGGGTGCTCAGTACTCAGGGTGCTCAGTGCTCAGTACTCAGGGTGCTCAGTGCTCAGTACTCAGGGTGCTCAGTGCTCAGGGTGCTGGGTGCTCAGTGCTCGGGGTGCTTGGTGCTCAGTGCTCATGGCGCTGGGTGCTCAGTACTCAGGGTGCTCAGTGCTCAGGGTTCTGGGTGCACAGTGCTCGGGGTGCTCGGTGCTCAGTACTCAGGTTGCTGTGTGCTCAGTACTCAGGGTGCTGGGTGCTCAGTGCTTGGGGTGCTGGGTGCTCAGTGCTCAGTACTCAGGGTGCTCAGTGCTCAGTACTCAGGGTGCTCAGTGCTCAGTACTAAGGGTGCTCAGTGCTCAGGGTTCTGGGTGCACAGTGCTCGGGGTGCTCGGTGCTCAGTACTCAGGTTGCTGTGTGTTCAGTGCTCAGGGTGCTGGGTGCTCAGTGCTCGGGGTGCTCGGTGCTCAGTACTCGGGGTGCTCAGTGCTCAGTGCTCAGGGTGCTGGGTGCTCAGTGCTCAGGGTGCAGGGTGCTCAGTACTCAGGGTGCTCGGTGCTCGGGGTGCTGGGTGCTCAGTGCTCGGGGTGCTCGGTGCTCAGTACTCGGGGTGCTCAGTGCTCAGTACTCAGGGTGCTGGGTGCTCAGTGCTCAGGGTGCTTGGTGCTCAGTACTCAGTGTGATGGGTGCTCGGTGCTCAGTACGCTGGGTGCTCAGTACTCAGGGTGCTGGGTGCTCAGTACTCAGGGTGCTGGGTGCTCAGTACTCAGGGTGCTGGGTGCTCAGTGCTCAGGGTGCTGGGTGCTCAGTGCTCGGGGTGCTGGGTGCTCAGTGCTCGGGGTGTTGGGTGCCCAGTGCTCGGGGTGCTCGGTGCTCAGTGCTCGGGGTGCTTGGTGCTCAGTAATCAGGGTGCTGGGTGCTCAGTACTCGTGCTGGGTGCTCAGTGCTCAGGGTGCTGGGTGCTCAGTACTCAGGGTGCTCGGTGCTCAGTGCTCGGGGTGCTGGGTGCTCAGTACTCAGGGTGCTGGGTGCTCAGTGCTCGGGGTGCTGGGTGCTCAGTACTCAGGGTGCTGGGTGCTCAGTGCTCGGGGTGCTGGGTGCTCAGTACTCAGGTTGCTGTGTGCTCAGTGCTCCGGGTGCTGTATGCTCAGTGCTCAGGGTGCTCGGTGCTTTGTACTCAGGGTGCTCGGTGTTCGGGGTGCTGGGTGCTCAGTACTCGGGGTGCTGGGTGCTCAGTACTCAGGATGCTGGTTGCTCAGTGCTCAGGGTGCTGGGTGCTCAGTGCTAGGGGTGCTGGGTGCTCAGAACTCGGGGTGCTGGGTGCTCAGTGCTCAGGGTGCTGGGTCTCAGTGCTCGGGGTACTGGGTACTCAGTGCTCAGTACACAGGGTGCTGGGTGCTCAGTGCTCGGGGTGCTGGGAGCTCAGTGCTCAGTACTCAGGGTGCTGGGTGCTCAGTGCTCGGGGTGCTGGGTGCTCAGTACTCAGGGTACTCGGTGCTCAGTACTCAGTTTCCTGGGTGATCAGTGCTCCGGGTGCTGGGTGCTCAGTACTCAGTGTGCTGGGTGCTGCTGGGTGCTCAGTGCACAGTGCTCAGGGTGCTGGGTGCTCAGTGCTCAGGGTGCTGGGTGCTCAGTACTCGGGGTGCTGGGTGCTCAGTTCTCAGGGTGCGGTGTGCTCAGTACTCAGGGTGCTGGGTGCTCAGTCCTCGGGGTGCTGGTTGCTCAGTGCTCAGGGTGCTATGTGCTCAGTGATCGGGGTGCTCGGTGCTCAGTACACAGGGTGCTCAGTGCTCAGTACTCAGGGTGCTGGGTGCTCAGTGCTCAGGGTGCTGGGTGCTCAGTACTCAGGGTGCTGGTTGCTCAGTACTCAGGGTGCTGGGTGCTCAGTGCTCAGGGTGCTGGGTGCTCAGTACTCAGGGTGCTGGGTGCTCAGTACTCAGGGTTCTGGGTGCTCAGTACTCAGGGTGCTGGGTGCTTAGTACTCAGGGTGCTCAGTGCTCAGTACTTAGGGTGCTCAGTGCTCAGTGCTCGGGGTGCTGGGTGCTCAGTGCTCGGGGTGCTGGGTGCTCAGTGCTCGGGGTGCTGGGTGCTCAGTGCTCGGGGTGCTGGGTGCTCAGTGCTCAGAGTGCTGGGTGCTCAGTACTCAGGGTGCTCGGTGCTCAGTACTCAGGGTGCTCAGTGCTCAGTACTCAGCGTGCTGGGTGCTCAGTGCTCTGGGTGCTCGCTGCTCAGTACTCAGGGTGCTCAGTGCTCAGTGCTCAGGTTGCTGGGTGCTCAGTGCTCAGGGTGCTGGTTGCTCAGTACTCAGGGTGCTGGGTGCTTAGTACTCAGGGTGCTCAGTGCTCAGGGTGCTGGGTGCTCAGTACTCAGGGTGCTGGGTGCTCAGTGCTCAGGGTGCTCAGTGCTCAGTACTCAGGGTGCTTGGTGCTCAGTGCTCAGGGTGCTCAGTTCTCTGTACTCAGGGTGCTCAGTGCTCAGTGCTCTGGGTGCTGGGTGCTCAGTGCTCGGGGAGCTGGGTGCTCAGTGCTCAGGGTGCTGGGTGCTCTGTACTCAGGGTGCTCAGTGCTCAGGTTGCTGGGTGCTCAGTGCTCGGGGTGCTGGGTACTCAGTGCTCAGTACACATGGTGCTGAGTGCTCAGTGCTCGGGGTGCTGGGTGCTCAGTGCTCAGTACTCAGGGTGCTGGCTGCTCAGTGCTCGGGGTGCTGGATGCTCAGTACTCAGGGTGCTGGGTGCTTAGTGCTCAGGGTGCTGGGTGCTCAGTACTCAGGGTGCTGGGTGCTCAGTGCTCAGGGTGCTGGGAGCTCAGTACTCAGGGTGCTGGGTCCTCAGTGCTCAGGGTGCTGGGTGCCCAGTGCTCGGGGTGCTCAGTACTCAGGGTGCTGTGTGTTCAGTGCTCAGGGTACTGGGTGCTCAGTACTCAGGGTGCTGGGTGCTCAGTGCTCAGGGTGCTGGGAGCTCAGTACTCAGGGTGCTGGGTCCTCAGTGCTCGGGGTGCTTGGTGCTCAGTAATCAGGGTGCTGGGTGCTCAGTACTCGTGCTGGGTGCTCAGTGCTCAGGGTGCTGGGTGCTCAGTACTCAGGGTGCTGGGTGCTCAGTGCTCAGGGTGCTGGGTGCTCAGTGCTCAGGATGCTGGGTGCTCAGTGCTCGGGGTGTTGGGTGCTCAGTGCTCGGGGTGCTCGGTGCTCAGTGCTCGGGGTGCTTGGTGCTCAGTAATCAGGGTGCTGGGTGCTCAGTACTCGTGCTGGGTGCTCAGTGCTCAGGGTGCTGGGTGCTCAGTACTCAGGGTGCTCGGTGCTCAGTGCTCGGGGTGCTGGGTGCTCAGTACTCAGGGTGCTGTGTGCTCAGTGCTCGGGGTGCAGGGTGCTCAGTACTCAGGGTGCTGGGTGCTCAGTGCTCGGGGTGCTGGGTGCTCAGTACTCAGGTTGCTGTGTGCTCAGTGCTCAGGGTGCTGTATGCTCAGTGCTCAGGGTGCTCGGTGCTTTGTACTCAGGGTGCTCGGTGTTCGGGGTGCTGGGTGCTCAGTACTCGGGGTGCTGGGTGCTCAGTACTCAGGATGCTGGTTGCTCAGTGCTCAGGGTGCTGGGTGCACAGTGCTAGGGGTGCTGGGTGCTCAGAACTCGGGGTGCTGGGTGCTCAGTGCTCAGGGTGCTGGGTCTCAGTGCTCGGGGTACTGGGTACTCAGTGCTCAGTACACAGGGTGCTGGGTGCTCAGTGCTCGGGGTGCTGGGTGCTCAGTGCTCAGTACTCAGGGTGCTGGGTGCTCAGTGCTCGGGGTGCTGGGTGCTCAGTACTCAGGGTACTCGGTGCTCAGTACTCAGGTTGCTGGGTGATCAGTGCTCAGGGTGCTGGGTGCTCAGTACTCAGTGTGCTGGGTGCTGCTGGGTGCTCAGTGCACAGTGCTCAGGGTGCTGGGTGCTCAGTGCTCAGGGTGCTGGGTGCTCAGTACTCGGGGTGCTGGGTGCTCAGTTCTCAGGGTGCGGTGTGCTCAGTACTCAGGGTGCTGGGTGCTCAGTCCTCGGGGTGCTGGTTGCTCAGTGCTCGGGGTGCTATGTGCTCAGTGATCGGGGTGCTCGGTGCTCAGTACACAGGGTGCTCAGTGCTCAGTACTCAGGGTGCTGGGTGCTCAGGGCTCAGGGTGCTGGGTGCTCAGTACTCAGGGTGCTGGGTGCTCGGTGCTCAGTACGCTGGGTGCTCAGTACTCAGGGTGCTGGGTGCTCAGTACTCAGGGTGCTCGGTGCTCAGTACTCAGGGTGCTGGGTGCTCAGGGCTCGGGGTGCTCGGTGCTCAGTGCTCGGGGTGCTGGGTGCTCAGTGCTCGGGGTGCTGGGTGCTCAGTGCTCGGGGTGCTGGGTGCTCAGTGCTCAGGGTGCTGGGTGCTCAGTACTCAGGGTGCTGGGTGCTCAGTACTCAGGGTGCTCGGTGCTCAGTACTCAGGGTGCTGGGTGCTCAGTACTCAGGGTGCTGGGTGCTCAGTACTCAGGGTGCTGGGTGCTCAGTGCTCAGGGTGCTGGGTGCTCAGTGCTCGGGGTGCTGGGTGCTCAGTGCTCGGGGTGCTGGGTGCTCAGTGCTCAGAGTGCTGGGTGCTCAGTACTCAGGGTGCTCGGTGCTCAGTACTCAGGGTGCTCAGTGCTCAGTACTCAGCGTGCTGGGTGCTCAGTGCTCTGGGTGCTCGCTGCTCAGTACTCAGGGTGCTCAGTGCTCAGTACTCAGCGTGCTGGGTGCTCAGTGCTCAGGGTGCTGGTTGCTCAGTACTCAGGGTGCTGGGTGCTTAGTACTCAGGGTGCTCAGTGCTCAGGGTGCTGGGTGCTCAGTACTCAAGGTGCTGGGTGCTCAGTGCTCAGGGTGCTCAGTGCTCAGTACTCAGGGTGCTTGGTGCTCAGTGCTCAGGTTGCTCAGTGCTCTGTACTCAGGGTGCTCAGTGCTCAGTGCTCTGGGTGCTGGGTGCTCAGTTCTCGGGGTGCTGGGTGCTCAGTGCTCAGGGTGCTGGGTGCTCTGTACTCAGGGTGCTCAGTGCTCAGGTTGCTGGGTGCTCAGTGCTCGGGGTGCTGGGTACTCAGTGCTCAGTACACATGGTGCTGAGTGCTCAGTGCTCGGGGTGCTGGGTGCTCAGTGCTCAGTACTCAGGGTGCTGGCTGCTCAGTGCTCGGGGTGCTGGATGCTCAGTACTCAGGGTGCTGCGGGCTCAGTGCTCCGGGTGCTGGGTGCTCAGTACTCAGGGTGCTGGGTGCTCAGTGCTCAGGGTGCTGGGAGCTCAGTACTCAGGGTGCTGGGTCCTCAGTGCTCAGGGTGCTGGGTGCCCAGTGCTCGGGGTGCTCAGTACTCAGGGTGCTGTGTGTTCAGTGCTCAGGGTACTGGGTGCTCAGTACTCAGGGTGCTCGGTGCTTAGTACTCAGGGTGCTGGGTGCTCAGTACTACGGGTGCTGGGTGCTCAGTGCTCGGGGTGCTCGGTGCTCAGTGCTCAGTGTGCTGGGTGCTCAGTACTCAGGGTGCTCATTGCTCAGGGTGCTGGGTGCTCAGTACTCAGGGTGCTCAGTGCTCAGTACTCAGGGTGCTCAGTGCTCAGTACTCAGGGTGCTCAGTGCTCAGGGTGCTGGGTGCTCAGTGCTCGGGGTGCTGGGTGCTCAGTGCTCAGGGCGCTGGGTGCTCAGGACTCAGGGTGCTGGGTGCTCAGTGCTCGGGGTGCTGGGTGCTCAGTGCTCAGTACTCAGGGTGCTGGGTGCTCAGTGCTTGGGGTGCTGGGTGCTCAGTGCTCAGTACTCAGGGTGCTCAGTGCTCAGTACTCAGGGTGCTCAGTGCTCAGTACTAAGGGTGCTCAGTGTTCAGGGTTCTGGGTGCACAGTGCTCGGGGTGCTCGGTGCTCAGTACTCAGGATGCTGTGTGTTCAGTGCTCAGGGTGCTGGGTGCTCAGTGCTCGGGGTGCTCGGTGCTCAGTACTCGGGGTGCTCAGTGCTCAGTGCTCAGGGTGCTGGGTGCTCAGTGCTCAGGGTGCAGGGTGCTCAGTACTCAGGGTGCTCGGTGCTCGGGGTGCTGGGTGCTCAGTGTTCGGGGTGCTCGGTGCTCAGTACTCGGGGTGCTCAGTGCTCAGTACTCAGGGTGCTGGGTGCTCAGTGCTCAGGGTGCTTGGTGCTCAGTACTCAGTGTGATGGGTGCTCGGTGCTCAGTACGCTGGGTGCTCAGTACTCAGGGTGCTGGGTGCTCAGTACTCAGGGTGCTGGGTGCTCAGTACTCAGGGTGCTGGGTGCTCAGTGCTCAGGGTGCTGGGTGCTCAGTGCTCGGGGTGCTGGGTGCTCAGTGCTCAGGGTGTTGGGTGCTCAGTGCTCGGGGTGCTCGGTGCTCAGTGCTCGGGGTGCTTGGTGCTCAGTAATCAGGGTGCTGGGTGCTCAGTACTCGTGCTGGGTGCTCAGTGCTCAGGGTGCTGGGTGCTCAGTACTCAGGGTGCTCGGTGCTCAGTGCTCGGGGTGCTGGGTGCTCAGTACTCAGGGTGCTGGGTGCTCAGTGCTCGGGGTGCTGGGTGCTCAGTACTCAGGGTGCTGGGTGCTCAGTGCTCGGGGTGCTGGGTGCTCAGTACTCAGGTTGCTGTGTGCTCAGTGCTCCGGGTGCTGTATGCTCAGTGCTCAGGGTGCTCGGTGCTTTGTACTCAGGGTGCTCGGTGTTCGGGGTGCTGGGTGCTCAGTACTCGGGGTGCTGGGTGCTCAGTACTCAGGATGCTGGTTGCTCAGTGCTCAGGGTGCTGGGTGCTCAGTGCTAGGGGTGCTGGGTGCTCAGAACTCGGGGTGCTGGGTGCTCAGTGCTCAGGGTGCTGGGTCTCAGTGCTCGGGGTACTGGGTACTCAGTGCTCAGTACACAGGGTGCTGGGTGCTCAGTGCTTGGGGTGCTGGGTGCTCAGTGCTCAGTACTCAGGGTGCTGGGTGCTCAGTGCTCGGGGTGCTGGGTGCTCAGTACTCAGGGTACTCGGTGCTCAGTACTCAGGTTGCTGGGTGATCAGTGCTCAGGGTGCTGGGTGCTCAGTACTCAGTGTGCTGGGTGCTGCTGGGTGCTCAGTGCACAGTGCTCAGGGTGCTGGGTGCTCAGTGCTCAGGGTGCTGGGTGCTCAGTACTCGGGGTGCTGGGTGCTCAGTTCTCAGGGTGCGGTGTGCTCAGTACTCAGGGTGCTGGGTGCTCAGTCCTCGGGGTGCTGGTTGCTCAGTGCTCGGGGTGCTATGTGCTCAGTGATCGGGGTGCTCGGTGCTCAGTACACAGGGTGCTCAGTGCTCAGTACTCAGGGTGCTGGGTGCTCAGGGCTCAGGGTGCTGGGTGCTCAGTACTCAGGGTGCTGGGTGCTCGGTGCTCAGTACGCTGGGTGCTCAGTACTCAGGGTGCTGGGTGCTCAGTACTCAGGGTGCTCGGTGCTCAGTACTCAGGGTGCTGGGTGCTCAGTGCTCAGTACTCAGGGTGCTCAGTGCTCAGTACTCAGGGTGCTCAGTGCTCAGTACTAAGGGTGCTCAGTGCTCAGGGTTCTGGGTGCACAGTGCTCGGGGTGCTCGGTGCTCAGTACTCAGGATGCTGTGTGTTCAGTGCTCAGGGTGCTGGGTGCTCAGTGCTCGGGGTGCTCGGTGCTCAGTACTCGGGGTGCTCAGTGCTCAGTGCTCAGGGTGCTGGGTGCTCAGTGCTCAGGGTGCAGGGTGCTCAGTACTCAGGGTGCTCGGTGCTCGGGGTGCTGTGTGCTCAGTGCTCGGGGTGCTCGGTGCTCAGTACTCGGGGTGCTCAGTGCTCAGTACTCAGGGTGCTGGGTGCTCAGTGCTCAGGGTGCTTGGTGCTCAGTACTCAGTGTGATGGGTGCTCGGTGCTCAGTACGCTGGGTGCTCAGTACTCAGGGTGCTGGGTGCTCAGTACTCAGGGTGCTGGGTGCTCAGTACTCAGGGTGCTCGGTGCTCAGTGCTCGGGGTGCTGGGTGCTCAGTACTCAGGGTGCTGTGTGCTCAGTGCTCGGGGTGCAGGGTGCTCAGTACTCAGGGTGCTGGGTGCTCAGTGCTCGGGGTGCTGGGTGCTCAGTACTCAGGTTGCTGTGTGCTCAGTGCTCAGGGTGCTGTATGCTCAGTGCTCAGGGTGCTCGGTGCTTTGTACTCAGGGTGCTCGGTGTTCGGGGTGCTGGGTGCTCAGTACTCGGGGTGCTGGGTGCTCAGTACTCAGGATGCTGGTTGCTCAGTGCTCAGGGTGCTGGGTGCACAGTGCTAGGGGTGCTGGGTGCTCAGAACTCGGGGTGCTGGGTGCTCAGTGCTCAGGGTGCTGGGTCTCAGTGCTCGGGGTACTGGGTACTCAGTGCTCAGTACACAGGGTGCTGGGTGCTCAGTGCTCGGGGTGCTGGGTGCTCAGTGCTCAGTACTCAGGGTGCTGGGTGCTCAGTGCTCGGGGTGCTGGGTGCTCAGTACTCAGGGTACTCGGTGCTCAGTACTCAGGTTGCTGGGTGATCAGTGCTCAGGGTGTTGGGTGCTCAGTACTCAGTGTGCTGGGTGCTGCTGGGTGCTCAGTGCACAGTGCTCAGGGTGCTGGGTGCTCAGTGCTCAGGGTGCTGGGTGCTCAGTACTCGGGGTGCTGGGTGCTCAGTTCTCAGGGTGCGGTGTGCTCAGTACTCAGGGTGCTGGGTGCTCAGTCCTCGGGGTGCTGGTTGCTCAGTGCTCGGGGTGCTATGTGCTCAGTGATCGGGGTGCTCGGTGCTCAGTACACAGGGTGCTCAGTGCTCAGTACTCAGGGTGCTGGGTGCTCAGGGCTCAGGGTGCTGGGTGCTCAGTACTCAGGGTGCTGGGTGCTCGGTGCTCAGTACGCTGGGTGCTCAGTACTCAGGGTGCTGGGTGCTCAGTACTCAGGGTGCTCGGTGCTCAGTACTCAGGGTGCTGGGTGCTCAGGGCTCGGGGTGCTCGGTGCTCAGTGCTCGGGGTGCTGGGTGCTCAGTGCTCGGGGTGCTGGGTGCTCAGTGCTCGGGGTGCTGGGTGCTCAGTGCTCAGGGTGCTGGGTGCTCAGTACTCAGGGTGCTGGGTGCTCAGTACTCAGGGTGCTGGGTGCTCAGTACTCAGGGTGCTCAGTGCTCAGTACTCAGCGTGCTGGGTGCTCAGTGCTCTGGGTGCTCGCTGCTCAGTACTCAGGGTGCTCAGTGCTCAGTACTCAGCGTGCTGGGTGCTCAGTGCTCAGGGTGCTGGTTGCTCAGTACTCAGGGTGCTGGGTGCTTAGTACTCAGGGTGCTCAGTGCTCAGGGTGCTGGGTGCTCAGTACTCAGGGTGCTGGGTGCTCAGTGCTCAGGGTGCTCAGTGCTCAGTACTCAGGGTGCTTGGTGCTCAGTGCTCAGGTTGCTCAGTGCTCTGTACTCAGGGTGCTCAGTGCTCAGTGCTCTGGGTGCTGGGTGCTCAGTTCTCGGGGTGCTGGGTGCTCAGTGCTCAGGGTGCTGGGTGCTCTGTACTCAGGGTGCTCAGTGCTCAGGTTGCTGGGTGCTCAGTGCTCGGGGTGCTGGGTACTCAGTGCTCAGTACACATGGTGCTGAGTGCTCAGTGCTCGGGGTGCTGGGTGCTCAGTGCTCAGTACTCAGGGTGCTGGCTGCTCAGTGCTCGGGGTGCTGGATGCTCAGTACTCAGGGTGCTGCGGGCTCAGTGCTCAGGGTGCTGGGTGCTCAGTACTCAGGGTGCTGGGTGCTCAGTGCTCAGGGTGCTGGGAGCTCAGTACTCAGGGTGCTGGGTCCTCAGTGCTCAGGGTGCTGGGTGCCCAGTGCTCGGGGTGCTCAGTACTCAGGGTGCTGTGTGTTCAGTGCTCAGGGTACTGGGTGCTCAGTACTCAGGGTGCTCGGTGCTTAGTACTCAGGGTGCTGGGTGCTCAGTACTACGGGTGCTGGGTGCTCAGTGCTCGGGGTGCTCGGTGCTCAGTGCTCAGTGTGCTGGGTGCTCAGTACTCAGGGTGCTCATTGCTCAGGGTGCTGGGTGCTCAGTACTCAGGGTGCTCAGTGCTCAGTACTCAGGGTGCTCAGTGCTCAGTACTCAGGGTGCTCAGTGCTCAGGGTGCTGGGTGCTCAGTGCTCGGGGTGCTGGGTGCTCAGTGCTCAGGGCGCTGGGTGCTCAGGACTCAGGGTGCTGGGTGCTCAGTGCTCAGGGTGCTGGGTGCTCAGTGCTCAGTACTCAGGGTGCTGGGTGCTCAGTGCTTGGGGTGCTGGGTGCTCAGTGCTCAGTACTCAGGGTGCTCAGTGCTCAGTACTCAGGGTGCTCAGTGCTCAGTACTAAGGGTGCTCAGTGCTCAGGGTTCTGGGTGCACAGTGCTCGGGGTGCTCGGTGCTCAGTACTCAGGATGCTGTGTGTTCAGTGCTCAGGGTGCTGGGTGCTCAGTGCTCGGGGTGCTCGGTGCTCAGTACTCGGGGTGCTCAGTGCTCAGTGCTCAGGGTGCTGGGTGCTCAGTGCTCAGGGTGCAGGGTGCTCAGTACTCAGGGTGCTCGGTGCTCGGGGTGCTGGGTGCTCAGTGCTCGGGGTGCTCGGTGCTCAGTACTCGGGGTGCTCAGTGCTCAGTACTCAGGGTGCTGGGTGCTCAGTGCTCAGGGTGCTTGGTGCTCAGTACTCAGTGTGATGGGTGCTCGGTGCTCAGTACGCTGGGTGCTCAGTACTCAGGGTGCTGGGTGCTCAGTACTCAGGGTGCTGGGTGCTCAGTACTCAGGGTGCTGGGTGCTCAGTGCTCAGGGTGCTGGGTGCTCAGTGCTCGGGGTGCTGGGTGCTCAGTGCTCAGGGTGTTGGGTGCTCAGTGCTCGGGGTGCTCGGTGCTCAGTGCTCGGGGTGCTTGGTGCTCAGTAATCAGGGTGCTGGGTGCTCAGTACTCGTGCTGGGTGCTCAGTGCTCAGGGTGCTGGGTGCTCAGTACTCAGGGTGCTCGGTGCTCAGTGCTCGGGGTGCTGGGTGCTCAGTACTCAGGGTGCTGGGTGCTCAGTGCTCGGGGTGCTGGGTGCTCAGTACTCAGGGTGCTGGGTGCTCAGTGCTCGGGGTGCTGGGTGCTCAGTACTCAGGTTGCTGTGTGCTCAGTGCTCCGGGTGCTGTATGCTCAGTGCTCAGGGTGCTCGGTGCTTTGTACTCAGGGTGCTCGGTGTTCGGGGTGCTGGGTGCTCAGTACTCGGGGTGCTGGGTGCTCAGTACTCAGGATGCTGGTTGCTCAGTGCTCAGGGTGCTGGGTGCTCAGTGCTAGGGGTGCTGGGTGCTCAGAACTCGGGGTGCTGGGTGCTCAGTGCTCAGGGTGCAGGGTCTCAGTGCTCGGGGTACTGGGTACTCAGTGCTCAGTACACAGGGTGCTGGGTGCTCAGTGCTCGGGTTGCTGGGTGCTCAGTGCTCAGTACTCAGGGTGCTGGGTGCTCGGTGCTCGGGGTGCTGGGTGCTCAGTACTCAGGGTACTCGGTGCTCAGTACTCAGGTTGCTGGGTGATCAGTGCTCAGGGTGCTGGGTGCTCAGTACTCAGTGTGCTGGGTGCTGCTGGGTGCTCAGTGCACAGTGCTCAGGGTGCTGGGTGCTCAGTGCTCAGGGTGCTGGGTGCTCAGTACTCGGGGTGCTGGGTGCTCAGTTCTCAGGGTGCGGTGTGCTCAGTACTCAGGGTGCTGGGTGCTCAGTCCTCGGGGTGCTGGTTGCTCAGTGCTCGGGGTGCTATGTGCTCAGTGATCGGGGTGCTCGGTGCTCAGTACACAGGGTGCTCAGTGCTCAGTACTCAGGGTGCTTGGTGCTCAGGGCTCAGGGTGCTGGGTGCTCAGTACTCAGGGTGCTGGGTGCTCGGTGCTCAGTACGCTGGGTGCTCAGTACTCAGGGTGCTGGGTGCTCAGTACTCAGGGTGCTCGGTGCTCAGTACTCAGGGTGCTGGGTGCTCAGGGCTCGGGGTGCTCGGTGCTCAGTGCTCGGGGTGCTGGGTGCTCAGTGCTCGGGGTGCTGGGTGCTCAGTGCTCGGGGTGCTGGGTGCTCAGTGCTCAGGGTGCTGGGTGCTCAGTACTCAGGGTGCTGGGTGCTCAGTACTCAGGGTGCTCGGTGCTCAGTACTCAGGGTGCTGGGTGCTCAGTACTCAGGGTGCTGGGTGCTCAGTACTCAGGGTGCTGGGTGCTCAGTGCTCGGGGTGCTGGGTGCTCAGTGCTCGGGGTGCTGGGTGCTCAGTGCTCGGGGTGCTGGGTGCTCAGTTCTCAGGGTGCGGTGTGCTCAGTACTCAGGGTGCTGGGTGCTCAGTCCTCGGGGTGCTGGTTGCTCAGTGCTCGGGGTGCTATGTGCTCAGTGATCGGGGTGCTCGGTGCTCAGTACACAGGGTGCTCAGTGCTCAGTACTCAGGGTGCTTGGTGCTCAGGGCTCAGGGTGCTGGGTGCTCAGTACTCAGGGTGCTGGGTGCTCGGTGCTCAGTACGCTGGGTGCTCAGTACTCAGCGTGCTGGGTGCTCAGTACTCAGTGTGCTGGGTGCTGCTGGGTGCTCAGTGCACAGTGCTCAGGGTGCTGGGTGCTCAGTGCTCAGGGTGCTGGGTGCTCAGTACTCGGGGTGCTGGGTGCTCAGTTCTCAGGGTGCGGTGTGCTCAGTACTCAGGGTGCTGGGTGCTCAGTCCTCGGGGTGCTGGTTGCTCAGTGCTCGGGGTGCTATGTGCTCAGTGATCGGGGTGCTCGGTGCTCAGTACACAGGGTGCTCAGTGCTCAGTACTCAGGGTGCTTGGTGCTCAGGGCTCAGGGTGCTGGGTGCTCAGTACTCAGGGTGCTGGGTGCTCGGTGCTCAGTACGCTGGGTGCTCAGTACTCAGGGTGCTGGGTGCTCAGTACTCAGGGTGCTCGGTGCTCAGTACTCAGGGTGCTGGGTGCTCAGGGCTCGGGGTGCTCGGTGCTCAGTGCTCGGGGTGCTGGGTGCTCAGTGCTCGGGGTGCTGGGTGCTCAGTGCTCGGGGTGCTGGGTGCTCAGTGCTCAGGGTGCTGGGTGCTCAGTACTCAGGGTGCTGGGTGCTCAGTACTCAGGGTGCTCGGTGCTCAGTACTCAGGGTGCTGGGTGCTCAGTACTCAGGGTGCTGGGTGCTCAGTGCTCGGGGTGCTGGGTGCTCAGTGCTCGGGGTGCTGGGTGCTCAGTGCTCGGGGTGCTGGGTGCTCAGTGCTCAGAGTGCTGGGTGCTCAGTACTCAGGGTGCTCGGTGCTCAGTACTCAGGGTGCTCAGTGCTCAGTACTCAGCGTGCTGGGTGCTCAGTGCTCTGGGTGCTCGCTGCTCAGTACTCAGGGTGCTCAGTGCTCAGTACTCAGCGTGCTGGGTGCTCAGTGCTCAGGGTGCTGGTTTCTCAATACTCAGGTTGCTGGGTGCTTAGTACTCAGGGTGCTCAGTGCTCAGGGTGCTGGGTGCTCAGTACTCAGGGTGCTGGGTGCTCAGTGCTCAGGGTGCTCAGTGCTCAGTACTCAGGGTGCTTGGTGCTCAGTGCTCAGGTTGCTCAGTGCTCTGTACTCAGGGTGCTCAGTGCTCAGTGCTCTGGGTGCTGGGTGCTCAGTTCTCGGGGTGCTGGGTGCTCAGTGCTCAGGGTGCTGGGTGCTCTGTACTCAGGGTGCTCAGTGCTCAGGTTGCTGGGTGCTCAGTGCTCGGGGTGCTGGGTACTCAGTGCTCAGTACACATGGTGCTGAGTGCTCAGTGCTCGGGGTGCTGGGTGCTCAGTGCTCAGTACTCAGGGTGCTGGCTGCTCAGTGCTCGGGGTGCTGGATGCTCAGTACTCAGGGTGCTGGGTGCTCAGTGCTCAGGGTGCTGGGTGCTCAGTACTCAGGGTGCTGGGTGCTCAGTGCTCAGGGTGCTGGGAGCTCAGTACTCAGGGTGCTGGGTCCTCAGTGCTCAGGGTGCTGGGTGCCCAGTGCTCGGGGTGCTCAGTACTCAGGGTGCTGTGTGTTCAGTGCTCAGGGTACTGGGTGCTCAGTACTCAGGGTGCTCGGTGCTTAGTACTCAGGGTGCTGGGTGCTCAGTACTACGGGTGCTGGGTGCTCAGTGCTCGGGGTGCTCGGTGCTCAGTGCTCAGTGTGCTGGGTGCTCAGTACTCAGGGTGCTCATTGCTCAGGGTGCTGGGTGCTCAGTACTCAGGGTGCTCAGTGCTCAGTACTCAGGGTGCTCAGTGCTCAGTACTCAGGGTGCTCAGTGCTCAGGGTGCTGGGTGCTCAGTGCTCGGGGTGCTGGGTGCTCAGTGCTCGGGGTGCTGGGTGCTCAGTGCTCAGTACTCAGGGTGCTGGGTGCTCAGTGCTTGGGGTGCTGGGTGCTCAGTGCTCAGTACTCAGGGTGCTCAGTGCTCAGTACTCAGGGTGCTCAGTGCTCAGTACTAACGGTGCTCAGTGCTCAGGGTTCTGGGTGCACAGTGCTCGGGGTGCTCGGTGCTCAGTACTCAGGATGCTGTGTGTTCAGTGCTCAGGGTGCTGGGTGCTCAGTGCTCGGGGTGCTCGGTGCTCAGTACTCGGGGTGCTCAGTGCTCAGTGCTCAGGGTGCTGGGTGCTCAGTGCTCAGGGTGCAGGGTGCACAGTACTCAGGGTGCTCGGTGCTCGGGGTGCTGGGTGCTCAGTGCTCGGGGTGCTCGGTGCTCAGTACTCGGGGTGCTCAGTGCTCAGTACTCAGGGTGCTGGGTGCTCAGTGCTCAGGGTGCTTGGTGCTCAGTACTCAGTGTGATGGGTGCTCGGTGCTCAGTACGCTGGGTGCTCAGTACTCAGGGTGCTGGGTGCTCAGTGCTCAGGGTGCTGGGTGCTCAGTGCTCGGGGTGCTGGGTGCTCAGTGCTCAGGGTGTTGGGTGCTCAGTGCTCGGGGTGCTCGGTGCTCAGTGCTCGGGGTGCTTGGTGCTCAGTAATCAGGGTGCTGGGTGCTCAGTACTCGTGCTGGGTGCTCAGTGCTCAGGGTGCTGGGTGCTCAGTACTCAGGGTGCTCGGTGCTCAGTGCTCGGGGTGCTGGGTGCTCAATACTCAGGGTGCTGGGTGCTCAGTGCTCGGGGTGCTGGATGCTCAGTACTCAGGGTGCTGGGTGCTCAGTGCTCGGGGTGCTGGGTGCTCAGTACTCAGGTTGCTGTGTGCTCAGTGCTCCGGGTGCTGTATGCTCAGTGCTCAGGGTGCTCGGTGCTTTGTACTCAGGGTGCTCGGTGTTCGGGGTGCTGGGTGCTCAGTACTCGGGGTGCTGGGTGCTCAGTACTCAGGATGCTGGTTGCTCAGTGCTCAGGGTGCTGGGTGCTCAGTGCTAGGGGTGCTGGGTGCTCAGAACTCGGGGTGCTGGGTGCTCAGTGCTCAGGGTGCTGGGTCTCAGTGCTCGGGGTACTGGGTACTCAGTGCTCAGTACACAGGGTGCTGGGTGCTCAGTGCTCGGGGTGCTGGGAGCTCAGTGCTCAGTACTCAGGGTGCTGGGTGCTCAGTGCTCGGGGTGCTGGGTGCTCAGTACTCAGGGTACTCGGTGCTCAGTTCTCAGGTTCCTGGGTGATCAGTGCTCCGGGTGCTGGGTGCTCAGTACTCAGTGTGCTGGGTGCTGCTGGGTGCTCAGTGCACAGTGCTCAGGGTGCTGGGTGCTCAGTGCTCAGGGTGCTGGGTGCTCAGTACTCGGGGTGCTGGGTGCTCAGTTCTCAGGGTGCGGTGTGCTCAGTACTCAGGGTGCTGGGTGCTCAGTCCTCGGGGTGCTGGTTGCTCAGTGCTCGGGGTGCTATGTGCTCAGTGATCGGGGTGCTCGGTGCTCAGTACACAGGGTGCTCAGTGCTCAGTACTCAGGGTGCTGGGTGCTCAGTGCTCAGGGTGCTGGGTGCTCAGTACTCAGGGTGCTGTTTGCTCAGTACTCAGGGTGCTGGGTGCTCAGTGCTCAGGGTGCTGGGTGCTCAGTACTCAGGGTGCTGGGTGCTCAGTACTCAGGGTTCTGGGTGCTCAGTACTCAGGGTGCTGGGTGCTTAGTACTCAGGGTGCTCAGTGCTCAGTACTTAGGGTGCTCAGTGCTCAGTGCTCGGGGTGCTGGGTGCTCAGTGCTCGGGGTGCTGGGTGCTCAGTGCTCGGGGTGCTGGGTGCTCAGTGCTCGGGGTGCTGGGTGCTCAGTTCTCAGAGTGCTGGGTGCTCAGTACTCAGGGTGTTCGGTGCTCAGTACTCAGGGTGCTCAGTGCTCAGTACTCAGCGTGCTGGGTGCTCAGTGCTCTGGGTGCTCGCTGCTCAGTACTCAGGGTGCTCAGTGCTCAGTACTCAGCGTGCTGGGTGCTCAGTGCTCAGGGTGCTGGTTGCTCAGTACTCAGGGTGCTGGGTGCTTAGTACTCAGGGTGCTCAGTGCTCAGGGTGCTGGGTGCTCAGTACTCAGGGTGCTGGGTGCTCAGTGCTCAGGGTGCTCAGTGCTCAGTACTCAGGGTGCTTGGTGCTCAGTGCTCAGGGTGCTCAGTGCTCTGTACTCAGGGTGCTCAGTGCTCAGTGCTCTGGGTGCTGGGTGCTCAGTGCTCGGGGTGCTGGGTGCTCAGTGCTCAGGGTGCTGGGTGCTCTGTACTCAGGGTGCTCAGTGCTCAGGTTGCTGGGTGCTCAGTGCTCAGTACACATGGTGCTGAGTGCTCAGTGCTCGGGGTGCTGGGTGCTCAGTGCACAGTACTCAGGGTGCTGGCTGCTCAGTGCTCGGGGTGCTGGATGCTCAGTACTCAGGGTGCTGGGTGCTTAGTGCTCAGGGTGCTGGGTGCTCAGTACTCAGGGTGCTGGGTGCTCAGTGCTCAGGGTGCTGGGAGCTCAGTACTCAGGGTGCTGGGTCCTCAGTGCTCAGGGTGCTGGGTGCCCAGTGCTCGGGGTGCTCAGTACTCAGGGTGCTGTGTGTTCAGTGCTCAGGGTACTGGGTGCTCAGTACTCAGGGTGCTCGGTGCTTAGTACTCAGGGTGCTGGGTGCTCAGTACTACGGGTGCTGGGTGCTCAGTGCTCGGGGTGCTCGGTGCTCAGTGCTCAGTGTGCTGGGTGCTCAGTACTCAGGGTGCTCATTGCTCAGGGTGCTGGGTGCTCAGTACTCAGGGTGCTCAGTGCTCAGTACTCAGGGTGCTCAGTGCTCAGTACTCAGGGTGCTCAGTGCTCAGGGTGCTGGGTGCTCAGTGCTCGGGGTGCTGGGTGCTCAGTGCTCAGGGCGCTGGGTGCTCAGTACTCAGGGTGCTGGGTGCTCAGTGCTCGGGGTGCTGGGTGCTCAGTGCTCAGTACTCAGGGTGCTGGGTGCTCAGTGCTTGGGGTGCTGGGTGCTCAGTGCTCAGTACTCAGGGTGCTGGGTGCTCAGTGCTCAGGGTGCTGGGTGCTCAGTGCTCAGGGTGCTGGGTGCTCAGTGCTCAGGGTGCTGGGTACTCAGTGCTCAGGGTGCTGGGTGCTCAGTACTCAGGGTGCTGGGTGCTCAGTACTCAGGGTGCTGGGTGCTCAGTGCTCGGGGTGCTGGGTGCTCAGTGCTCGGG
Organism: Microtus oregoni; assembly: GCF_018167655.1. Taxonomy (NCBI): domain Eukaryota; kingdom Metazoa; phylum Chordata; class Mammalia; order Rodentia; family Cricetidae; genus Microtus; species Microtus oregoni. The sequence goes on along the minus strand of NW_024543284.1, from coordinate 768,112 downwards.
GTGCTGGGTGCTCAGTGCTCGGGTGCTCAGTGCTCAGTACTCAGGGTGCTGGGTGCTCAGTGCTCGGGGTGCTCAGTACTCAGGGTGCTGTGAGTTCAGTGGTCAGGGTGCTGGGTGCTCAGTGCTCAGGGTGCTCGGTGCTTAGTACTCAGGGTGCTGGGTGCTCAGTACTCCGGGTGCTGGGTGCTCAGTGCTCGGGGTTCTCGGTGCTCAGTGCTCAAGGTGCTGGGTGCTCAGTACTCAGGGTGATCATTGCTCAGGGTGCTGGGTGTTCAGTACTCAGGGTGCTGGGTGCTCATTACACAGGGTGCTCAGTGCTCAGTACTCAGGGTGCTCAGTGCTCAGTACTAAGGGTGCTCAGTGCTCAGGGTTCTGGGTGCTCAGTGCTCGGGGTGCTCGGTGCTCAGTACTCAGGATGCTGTGTGTTCAGTGCTCAGGGTGCTGGGTGCTCAGTGCTCGGGGTGCTCGGTGCTCAGTACTCGGGGTGCTCAGTGCTCAGTGCTCAGGGTGCTGGGTGCTCAGTGCTCAGGGTGCAGGGTGCTCAGTACTCAGGGTGCTCGGTGCTCGGGGTGCTGGGTGCTTAGTGCTCGGGGTGCTCGGTGCTCAGTACTCGGGGTGCTCAGTGCTCAGTACTCAGGGTGCTGGGTGCTCAGTGCTCAGGGTGCTTGGTGCTCAGTACTCAGGGTGCTGGGTGCTCGGTGCTCAGTACGCTGGGTGCTCAGTACTCAGGGTGCTGGGTGCTCAGTACTCAGGGTGCTGGGTGCTCAGTGCTCAGGGTGCTGGGTGCTCAGTGCTCAGGGTGCAGGGTGCTCAGTACTCAGGGTGCTCGGTGCTCGGGGTGCTGGGTGCTCAGTGCTCGGGGTGCTCGGTGCTCAGTACTCGGGGTGCTCAGTGCTCAGTACTCAGGGTGCTGGGTGCTCAGTGCTCAGGGTGCTTGGTGCTCAGTACTCAGTGTGATGGGTGCTCGGTGCTCAGTACGCTGGGTGCTCAGTACTCAGGGTGCTGGGTGCTCAGTACTCAGGGTGCTGGGTGCTCAGTACTCAGGGTGCTGGGTGCTCAGTGCTCAGGGTGCTGGGTGCTCAGTGCTCGGGGTGCTGGGTGCTCAGTGCTCGGGGTGTTGGGTGCTCAGTGCTCGGGGTGCTCGGTGCTCAGTGCTCGGGTTGCTGGGTGCTCAGTAATCAGGGTGCTGGGTGCTCAGTACTCGTGCTGGGTGCTCAGTGCTCAGGGTGCTGGGTGCTCAGTACTCAGGGTGCTCGGTGCTCAGTGCTCGGGGTGCTGGGTGCTCAGTACTCAGGGTGCTGGGTGCTCAGTGCTCGGGGTGCTGGGTGCTCAGTACTCAGGGTGCTGGGTGCTCAGTGCTCGGGGTGCTGGGTGCTCAGTACTCAGGTTGCTGTGTGCTCAGTGCTCCGGGTGCTGTATGCTCAGTGCTCAGGGTGCTCGGTGCTTTGTACTCAGGGTGCTCGGTGTTCGGGGTGCTGGGTGCTCAGTACTCGGGGTGCTGGGTGCTCAGTACTCAGGATGCTGGTTGCTCAGTGCTCAGGGTGCTGGGTGCTCAGTGCTAGGGGTGCTGGGTGCTCAGAACTCGGGGTGCTGGGTGCTCAGTGCTCAGGGTGCTGGGTCTCAGTGCTCGGGGTACTGGGTACTCAGTGCTCAGTACACAGGGTGCTGGGTGCTCAGTGCTCGGGGTGCTGGGAGCTCAGTGCTCAGTACTCAGGGTGCTGGGTGCTCAGTGCTCGGGGTGCTGGGTGCTCAGTACTCAGGGTACTCGGTGCTCAGTACTCAGGTTCCTGGGTGATCAGTGCTCCGGTTGCTGGGTGCTCAGTGCACAGTGCTCAGGGTGCTGGGTGCTCAGTGCTCAGGGTGCTGGGTGCTCAGTACTCGGGGTGCTGGGTGCTCAGTTCTCAGGGTGCGGTGTGCTCAGTACTCAGGGTGCTGGGTGCTCAGTCCTCGGGGTGCTGGTTGCTCAGTGCTCGGGGTGCTATGTGCTCAGTGATCGGGGTGCTCGGTGCTCAGTACACAGTGTGCTCAGTGCTCAGTACTCAGGGTGCTGGGTGCTCAGTGCTCAGGGTGCTGGGTGCTCAGTACTCAGGGTGCTGGTTGCTCAGTACTCAGGGTGCTGGGTGCTCAGCGCTCAGGGTGCTGGGTGCTCAGTACTCAGGGTGCTGGGTGCTCAGTACTCAGGGTTCTGGGTGCTCAGTACTCAGGGTGCTGGGTGCTTAGTACTCAGGGTGCTCAGTGCTCAGTACTTAGGGTGCTCAGTGCTCAGTGCTCGGGGTGCTGGGTGCTCAGTGCTCGGGGTGCTGGGTGCTCAGTGCTCGGGGTGCTGGGTGCTCAGTGCTCGGGGTGCTGGGTGCTCAGTGCTCAGAGTGCTGGGTGCTCAGTACTCAGGGTGCTCGGTGCTCAGTACTCAGGGTGCTCAGTGCTCAGTACTCAGCGTGCTGGGTGCTCAGTGCTCTGGGTGCTCGCTGCTCAGTACTCAGGGTGCTCAGTGCTCAGTACTCAGCGTGCTGGGTGCTCAGTGCTCAGGGTGCTGGTTGCTCAGTACTCAGGGTGCTGGGTGCTTAGTACTCAGGGTGCTCAGTGCTCAGGGTGCTGGGTGCTCAGTACTCAGGGTGCTGGGTGCTCAGTGCTCAGGGTGCTCAGTGCTCAGTACTCAGGGTGCTTGGTGCTCAGTGCTCAGGGTGCTCAGTGCTCTGTACTCAGGGTGCTCAATGCTCAGTGCTCTGGGTGCTGGGTGCTCAGTGCTCGGGGTGCTGGGTGCTCAGTGCTCAGGGTGCTGGGTGCTCTGTACTCAGGGTGCTCAGTGCTCAGGTTGCTGGGTGCTCAGTGCTCGGGGTGCTGGGTACTCAGTGCTCAGTACACATGGTGCTGAGTGCTCAGTGCTCGGGGTGCTGGGTGCTCAGTGCTCAGTACTCAGGGTGCTGGCTGCTCAGTGCTCGGGGTGCTGGATGCTCAGTACTCAGGGTGCTGGGTGCTCAGTGCTCAGGGTGCTGGGTGCTCAGTACTCAGGGTGCTGGGTGCTCAGTGCTCAGGGTGCTGGGAGCTCAGTACTCAGGGTGCTGGGTCCTCAGTGCTCAGGGTGCTGGGTGCCCAGTGCTCGGGGTGCTCAGTACTCAGGGTGCTGTGTGTTCAGTGCTCAGGGTACTGGGTGCTCAGTACTCAGGGTGCTCGGTGCTTAGTACTCAGGGTGCTGGGTGCTCAGTACTACGGGTGCTGTGTGTTCAGTGCTCGGGGTGCTCGGTGCTCAGTGCTCAGTGTGCTGGGTGCTCAGTACTCAGGGTGCTCATTGCTCAGGGTGCTGGGTGCTCAGTACTCAGGGTGCTCAGTGCTCAGTACTCAGGGTGCTCAGTGCTCAGTACTCAGGGTGCTCAGTGCTCAGGGTGCTGGGTGCTCAGTGCTCGGGGTGCTGGGTGCTCAGTGCTCAGGGCGCTGGGTGCTCAGTACTCAGGGTGCTGGGTGCTCAGTGCTCGGGGTGCTGGGTGCTCAGTGCTCAGTACTCAGGGTGCTGGGTGCTCAGTGCTTGGGGTGCTGGGTGCTCAGTGCTCAGTACTCAGGGTGCTGGGTGCTCAGTGCTCAGGGTGCTGGGTGCTCAGTGCTCAGGGTGCTGGGTGCTCAGTGCTCAGGGTGCTGGGTACTCAGTGCTCAGGGTGCTGGGTGCTCAGTACTCAGGGTGCTGGGTGCTCGGTACTCAGGGTGCTGGGTGCTCAGTGCTCGGGGTGCTGGGTGCTCAGTGCTCGGGGTGCTGGGTGCTCAGTGCTCGGGGTGCTCGGTGCTCAGTACTCAGGGTGCTGGGTGCTCAGTGCTCGTGGTGCTCAGTACTCAGGGTGCTGTGTGTTCAGTGGTCAGGGTGCTGGGTGCTCAGTGCTCAGGGTGCTCGGTGCTTAGTACTCAGGGTGCTGAGTGCTCAGTACTCCGGGTGCTGGGTGCTCAGTGCTCGGGGTTCTCGGTGCTCAGTGCTCAAGGTGCTGGGTGCTCAGTACTCAGGGTGATCATTGCTCAGGGTGCTGGGTGTTCAGTACTCAGGGTGCTGGGTGCTCAGTACACAGGGTGCTCATTGCTCAGTACTCAGGGTGCTCAGTGCTCAGTACTAAGGGTGCTCAGTGCTCAGGGTTCTGGGTGCTCAGTGCTCGGGGTGCTCGTTGCTCAGTACTCAGGATGCTGTGTGTTCAGTGCTCAGGGTGCTGGGTGCTCAGTGCTCGGGGTGCTCAGTGCTCAGTACTCGGGGTGCTCAGTGCTCAGTGCTCAGGGTGCTGGGTGCTCAGTGCTCAGGGTGCAGGGTGCTCAGTACTCAGGGTGCTCGGTGCTCGGGGTGCTGGGTGCTCAGTGCTCGGGGTGCTCGGTGCTCAGTACTCGGGGTGCTCAGTGCTCAGTACTCAGGGTGCTGGGTGCTCAGTGCTCAGGGTGCTTGGTGCTCAGTACTCAGGGTGCTGGGTGCTCGGTGCTCAGTACGCTGGGTGCTCAGTACTCAGGGTGCTGGTTGCTCAGTACTCAGGGTGCTGGGTGCTCAGTACTCAGGGTGCTGGGTGCTCAGTGCTCAGGGTGCTGGGTGCTCAGTGCTCGGGGTGCTCGGTGCTCAGTACGCTGTGTGCTCAGTACTCAGGGTGCTGGGTGCTCAGTACTCAGGGTGCTGGGTGCTCAGTACTCAGGGTGCTGGGTGCTTAGCACTCAGGGTGCTGGGTGCTCAGTGCTCGGGGTGTTGGGTGCTCAGTGCTCGGTGTGCTCGGTGCTCAGTGCTCAGGGTGCTTGGTGCTCAGTAATCAGGGTGCTGGGTGCTCAGTACTCGTGCTGGGTGCTCAGTGCTCAGGGTGCTGGGTGCTCAGTACTCAGGGTGCTCGGTGCTCAGTGCTCGGGGTGCTGGGTGCTCAGTACTCAGGGTGCTGGGTGCTCAGTTCTCGGGGTGCTGGGTGCTCAGTACTCAGGTTGCTGGGTGCTCAGTGCTCAGGGTGCTGTATGCTCAGTGCTCAGGGTCCTCGGTGCTTAGTACTCAGGGTGCTCGGTGCTCGGGGTGCTGGGTGCTCAGTACTCGGGGTGCTGGGTGCTCAGTACTCAGGATGCTGGTTGCTCAGTGCTCAGGGTGCTGGGTGCTCAGTGCTCGGGGTGCTGGGTGCTCAGTACTCGGGGTGCTGGGTGCTCAGTGCTCAGGGTGCTGGGTCTCAGTGCTCGGGGTACTGGGTACTCAGTGCTCAGTACACAGGGTGCTGGGTGCTCAGTGCTCGGGGTGCTTGGTGCTCAGTGCTCAGTCCTCAGGGTGCTGGGTGCTCAGTGCTCGGGGTGCTGGGTGCTCAGTACTCAGGGTACTCGGTGCTCAGTACTCAGGTTGCTGGGTGATCAGTGCTCAGGGTTCTGGGTGCTCAGTACTCAGTGTGCTGGGTTCTGCTGGGTGCTCAGGGTGCTGGGTGCTCAGTGCTCAGGGTGCTGGGTGCTCAGTGCTCAGGGTGCTGGGTGCTCAGTGCTCAGGGTGCTGGGTACTCAGTGCTCGGGGTGCTGGGTGCTCAGTAATCAGGGTGCTGGGTGCTCAGTACTCAGGGTGCTGGGTGCCCAGTGCTCGGGGTGCTGGTTGCTCAGTGCTCGGGTTGCTGGGTGCTCAGTGCTCGGGGTGCTCGGTGCTCAGTACTCAGGGTGCTGGGTGCTCAGTGCTCGGGGTGCTCAGTACTCAGGGTGCTGTGTGTTTAGTGCTCAGGGTGCTGGGTGCTCAGTACTCAGGGTGCTCAGTGCTCAGTACTAAGGGTGCTCAGTGCTCAGGGTTCTGGGTGCACAGTGCTCGGGGTGCTCGGTGCTCAGTACTCAGGATGCTGTGTGTTCAGTGCTCAGGGTGCTGGGTGCTCAGTGCTCGGGGTGCTCGGTGCTCAGTACTCGGGGTGCTCAGTGCTCAGTGCTCAGGGTGCTGGGTGCTCAGTGCTCAGGGTGCAGGGTGCACAGTACTCAGGGTGCTCGGTGCTCGGGGTGCTGGGTGCTCAGTGCTCGGGGTGCTCAGTGCTCAGTACTCAGGGTGCTGGGTGCTCAGTGCTCAGGGTGCTTGGTGCTCAGTACTCAGTGTGATGGGTGCTCGGTGCTCAGTACGCTGGGTGCTCAGTACTCAGGGTGCTGGGTGCTCAGTGCTCAGGGTGCTGGGTGCTCAGTGCTCGGGGTGCTGGGTGCTCAGTGCTCAGGGTGTTGGGTGCTCAGTGCTCGGGGTGCTTGGTGCTCAGTGCTCGGGGTGCTTGGTGCTCAGTAATCAGGGTGCTGGGTGCTCAGTACTCGTGCTGGGTGCTCAGTGCTCAGGGTGCTGGGTGCTCAGTACTCAGGGTGCTCGGTGCTCAGTGCTCGGGGTGCTGGGTGCTCAGTACTCAGGGTGCTGGGTGCTCAGTGCTCGGGGTGCTGGGTGCTCAGTACTCAGGGTGCTGGGTGCTCAGTGCTCGGGGTGCTGGGTGCTCAGTACTCAGGTTGCTGTGTGCTCAGTGCTCCGGGTGCTGTATGCTCAGTGCTCAGGGTGCTCGGTGCTTTGTACTCAGTGTGCTCGGTGTTCGGGGTGCTGGGTGCTCAGTACTCGGGGTGCTGGGTGCTCAGTACTCAGGATGCTGGTTGCTCAGTGCTCAGGGTGCTGGGTGCTCAGTGCTAGGGGTGCTGGGTGCTCAGAACTCGGGGTGCTGGGTGCTCAGTGCTCAGGGTGCTGGGTCTCAGTGCTCGGGGTACTGGGTACTCAGTGCTCAGTACACAGGGTGCTGGGTGCTCAGTGCTCGGGGTGCTGGGAGCTCAGTGCTCAGTACTCAGGGTGCTGGGTGCTCAGTGCTCGGGGTGCTGGGTGCTCAGTACTCAGGGTACTCGGTGCTCAGTACTCAGGTTCCTGGGTGATCAGTGCTCCGGGTGCTGGGTGCTCAGTACTCAGTGTGCTGGGTGCTGCTGGGTGCTCAGTGCACAGTGCTCAGGGTGCTGGGTGCTCAGTGCTCAGGGTGCTGGGTGCTCAGTACTCGGGGTGCTGGGTGCTCAGTTCTCAGGGTGCGGTGTGCTCAGTACTCAGGGTGCTGGGTGCTCAGTCCTCGGGGTGCTGGTTGCTCAGTGCTCGGGGTGCTATGTGCTCAGTGATCGGGGTGCTCGGTGCTCAGTACACAGGGTGCTCAGTGCTCAGTACTCAGGGTGCTGGGTGCTCAGTGCTCAGGGTGCTGGGTGCTCAGTACTCAGGGTGCTGTTTGCTCAGTACTCAGGGTGCTGGGTGCTCAGTGCTCAGGGTGCTGGGTGCTCAGTACTCAGGGTGCTGGGTGCTCAGTACTCAGGGTTCTGGGTGCTCAGTACTCAGGGTGCTGGGTGCTTAGTACTCAGAGTGCTCAGTGCTCAGTACTTAGGGTGCTCAGTGCTCAGTGCTCGGGGTGCTGGGTGCTCAGTGCTCGGGTTGCTGGGTGCTCAGTGCTCGGGGTGCTGGGTGCTCAGTGCTCGGGGTGCTGGGTGCTCAGTTCTCAGAGTGCTGGGTGCTCAGTACTCAGGGTGTTCGGTGCTCAGTACTCAGGGTGCTCAGTGCTCAGTACTCAGCGTGCTGGGTGCTCAGTGCTCTGGGTGCTCGCTGCTCAGTACTCAGGGTGCTCAGTGCTCAGTACTCAGCGTGCTGGGTGCTCAGTGCTCAGGGTGCTGGTTGCTCAGTACTCAGGGTGCTGGGTGCTTAGTACTCAGGGTGCTCAGTGCTCAGGGTGCTGGGTGCTCAGTACTCAGGGTGCTGGGTGCTCAGTGCTCAGGGTGCTCAGTGCTCAGTACTCAGGGTGCTTGGTGCTCAGTGCTCAGGGTGCTCAGTGCTCTGTACTCAGGGTGCTCAGTGCTCAGTGCTCTGGGTGCTGGGTGCTCAGTGCTCGGGGTGCTGGGTGCTCAGTGCTCAGGGTGCTGGGTGCTCTGTACTCAGGGTGCTCAGTGCTCAGGTTGCTGGGTGCTCAGTGCTCGGGGTGCTGGGTACTCAGTGCTCAGTACACATGGTGCTGAGTGCTCAGTGCTCGGGGTGCTGGGTGCTCAGTGCACAGTACTCAGGGTGCTGGCTGCTCAGTGCTCGGGGTGCTGGATGCTCAGTACTCAGGGTGCTGGGTGCTTAGTGCTCAGGGTGCTGGGTGCTCAGTACTCAGGGTGCTGGGTGCTCAGTGCTCAGGGTGCTGGGAGCTCAGTACTCAGGGTGCTGGCTCCTCAGTGCTCAGGGTGCTGGGTGCCCAGTGCTCGGGGTGCTCAGTACTCAGGGTGCTGTGTGTTCAGTGCTCAGGGTACTGGGTGCTCAGTACTCAGGGTGCTCGGTGCTTAGTACTCAGGGTGCTGGGTGCTCAGTACTACGGGTGCTGGGTGCTCAGTGCTTGGGGTGCTCGGTGCTCAGTGCTCAGTGTGCTGGGTGCTCAGTACTCAGGGTGCTCATTGCTCAGGGTGCTGGGTGCTCAGTACTCAGGGTGCTCAGTGCTCAGTACTCAGGGTGCTCAGTGCTCAGTACTCAGGGTGCTCAGTGCTCAGGGTGCTGGGTGCTCAGTGCTCGGGGTGCTGGGTGCTCAGTGCTCAGGGCGCTGGGTGCTCAGTACTCAGGGTGCTGGGTGCTCAGTGCTCGGGGTGCTGGGTGCTCAGTGCTCAGTACTCAGGGTGCTGGGTGCTCAGTGCTTGGGGTGCTGGGTGCTCAGTTCTCAGTACTCAGGGTGCTGGGTGCTCAGTGCTCAGGGTGCTGGGTGCTCAGTGCTCAGGGTGCTGGGTGCTCAGTGCTCAGGGTGCTGGGTACTCAGTGCTCAGGGTGCTGGGTGCTCAGTACTCAGGGTGCTGGGTGCTCAGTACTCAGGGTGCTGGGTGCTCAGTGCTCGGGGTGCTGGGTGCTCAGTGCTCGGGGTGCTGGGTGCTCAGTGCTCGGGTGCTCAGTGCTCAGTACTCAGGGTGCTGGGTGCTCAGTGCTCGGGGTGCTCAGTACTCAGGGTGCTGTGAGTTCAGTGGTCAGGGTGCTGGGTGCTCAGTGCTCAGGGTGCTCGGTGCTTAGTACTCAGGGTGCTGGGTGCTCAGTACTCCGGGTGCTGGGTGCTCAGTGCTCGGGGTTCTCGGTGCTCAGTGCTCAAGGTGCTGGGTGCTCAGTACTCAGGGTGATCATTGCTCAGGGTGCTGGGTGTTCAGTACTCAGGGTGCTGGGTGCTCAGTACACAGGGTGCTCAGTGCTCAGTACTCAGGGTGCTCAGTGCTCAGTACTAAGGGTGCTCAGTGCTCAGGGTTCTGGGTGCTCAGTGCTCGGGGTGCTCGGTGCTCAGTACTCAGGATGCTGTGTGTTCAGTGCTCAGGGTGCTGGGTGCTCAGTGCTCGGGGTGCTCGGTGCTCAGTACTCGGGGTGCTCAGTGCTCAGTGCTCAGGGTGCTGGGTGCTCAGTGCTCAGGGTGCAGGGTGCTCAGTACTCAGGGTGCTCGGTGCTCGGGGTGCTGGGTGCTTAGTGCTCGGGGTGCTCGGTGCTCAGTACTCGGGGTGCTCAGTGCTCAGTACTCAGGGTGCTGGGTGCTCAGTGCTCAGGGTGCTTGGTGCTCAGTACTCAGGGTGCTGGGTGCTCGGTGCTCAGTACGCTGGGTGCTCAGTACTCAGGGTGCTGGGTGCTCAGTACTCAGGGTGCTGGGTGCTCAGTGCTCAGGGTGCTGGGTGCTCAGTGCTCAGGGTGCAGGGTGCTCAGTACTCAGGGTGCTCGGTGCTCGGGGTGCTGGGTGCTCAGTGCTCGGGGTGCTCGGTGCTCAGTACTCGGGGTGCTCAGTGCTCAGTACTCAGGGTGCTGGGTGCTCAGTGCTCAGGGTGCTTGGTGCTCAGTACTCAGTGTGATGGGTGCTCGGTGCTCAGTACGCTGGGTGCTCAGTACTCAGGGTGCTGGGTGCTCAGTACTCAGGGTGCTGGGTGCTCAGTACTCAGGGTGCTGGGTGCTCAGTGCTCAGGGTGCTGGGTGCTCAGTGCTCGGGGTGCTGGGTGCTCAGTGCTCGGGGTGTTGGGTGCTCAGTGCTCGGGGTGCTCGGTGCTCAGTGCTCGGGTTGCTGGGTGCTCAGTAATCAGGGTGCTGGGTGCTCAGTACTCGTGCTGGGTGCTCAGTGCTCAGGGTGCTGGGTGCTCAGTACTCAGGGTGCTCGGTGCTCAGTGCTCGGGGTGCTGGGTGCTCAGTACTCAGGGTGCTGGGTGCTCAGTGCTCGGGGTGCTGGGTGCTCAGTACTCAGGGTGCTGGGTGCTCAGTGCTCGGGGTGCTGGGTGCTCAGTACTCAGGTTGCTGTGTGCTCAGTGCTCCGGGTGCTGTATGCTCAGTGCTCAGGGTGCTCGGTGCTTTGTACTCAGGGTGCTCGGTGTTCGGGGTGCTGGGTGCTCAGTACTCGGGGTGCTGGGTGCTCAGTACTCAGGATGCTGGTTGCTCAGTGCTCAGGGTGCTGGGTGCTCAGTGCTAGGGGTGCTGGGTGCTCAGAACTCGGGGTGCTGGGTGCTCAGTGCTCAGGGTGCTGGGTCTCAGTGCTCGGGGTACTGGGTACTCAGTGCTCAGTACACAGGGTGCTGGGTGCTCAGTGCTCGGGGTGCTGGGAGCTCAGTGCTCAGTACTCAGGGTGCTGGGTGCTCAGTGCTCGGGGTGCTGGGTGCTCAGTACTCAGGGTACTCGGTGCTCAGTACTCAGGTTCCTGGGTGATCAGTGCTCCGGTTGCTGGGTGCTCAGTGCACAGTGCTCAGGGTGCTGGGTGCTCAGTGCTCAGGGTGCTGGGTGCTCAGTACTCGGGGTGCTGGGTGCTCAGTTCTCAGGGTGCGGTGTGCTCAGTACTCAGGGTGCTGGGTGCTCAGTCCTCGGGGTGCTGGTTGCTCAGTGCTCGGGGTGCTATGTGCTCAGTGATCGGGGTGCTCGGTGCTCAGTACACAGTGTGCTCAGTGCTCAGTACTCAGGGTGCTGGGTGCTCAGTGCTCAGGGTGCTGGGTGCTCAGTACTCAGGGTGCTGGTTGCTCAGTACTCAGGGTGCTGGGTGCTCAGCGCTCAGGGTGCTGGGTGCTCAGTACTCAGGGTGCTGGGTGCTCAGTACTCAGGGTTCTGGGTGCTCAGTACTCAGGGTGCAGGGTGCTTAGTACTCAGGGTGCTCAGTGCTCAGTACTTAGGGTGCTCAGTGCTCAGTGCTCGGGGTGCTGGGTGCTCAGTGCTCGGGGTGCTGGGTGCTCAGTGCTCGGGGTGCTGGGTGCTCAGTGCTCGGGGTGCTGGGTGCTCAGTGCTCAGAGTGCTGGGTGCTCAGTACTCAGGGTGCTCGGTGCTCAGTACTCAGGGTGCTCAGTGCTCAGTACTCAGCGTGCTGGGTGCTCAGTGCTCTGGGTGCTCGCTGCTCAGTACTCAGGGTGCTCAGTGCTCAGTACTCAGCGTGCTGGGTGCTCAGTGCTCAGGGTGCTGGTTGCTCAGTACTCAGGGTGCTGGGTGCTTAGTACTCAGGGTGCTCAGTGCTCAGGGTGCTGGGTGCTCAGTACTCAGGGTGCTGGGTGCTCAGTGCTCAGGGTGCTCAGTGCTCAGTACTCAGGGTGCTTGGTGCTCAGTGCTCAGGGTGCTCAGTGCTCTGTACTCAGGGTGCTCAATGCTCAGTGCTCTGGGTGCTGGGTGCTCAGTGCTCGGGGTGCTGGGTGCTCAGTGCTCAGGGTGCTGGGTGCTCTGTACTCAGGGTGCTCAGTGCTCAGGTTGCTGGGTGCTCAGTGCTCGGGGTGCTGGGTACTCAGTGCTCAGTACACATGGTGCTGAGTGCTCAGTGCTCGGGGTGCTGGGTGCTCAGTGCTCAGTACTCAGGGTGCTGGCTGCTCAGTGCTCGGGGTGCTGGATGCTCAGTACTCAGGGTGCTGGGTGCTCAGTGCTCAGGGTGCTGGGTGCTCAGTACTCAGGGTGCTGGGTGCTCAGTGCTCAGGGTGCTGGGAGCTCAGTACTCACGGTGCTGGGTCCTCAGTGCTCAGGGTGCTGGGTGCCCAGTGCTCGGGGTGCTCAGTACTCAGGGTGCTGTGTGTTCAGTGCTCAGGGTACTGGGTGCTCAGTACTCAGGGTGCTCGGTGCTTAGTACTCAGGGTGCTGGGTGCTCAGTACTACGGGTGCTGTGTGCTCAGTGCTCGGGGTGCTCGGTGCTCAGTGCTCAGTGTGCTGGGTGCTCAGTACTCAGGGTGCTCATTGCTCAGGGTGCTGGGTGCTCAGTACTCAGGGTGCTCAGTGCTCAGTACTCAGGGTGCTCAGTGCTCAGTACTCAGGGTGCTCAGTGCTCAGGGTGCTGGGTGCTCAGTGCTCGTGGTGCTGGGTGCTCAGTGCTCAGGGCGCTGGGTGCTCAGTACTCAGGGTGCTGGGTGCTCGGTGCTCAGTACACTGGGTGCTCAGTACTCAGGGTGCTGGGTGCTCAGTACTCAGGGTGCTCGGTGCTCAGTACTCAGGGTGCTGGGTGCTCAGTGCTCGGGGTGCTTGGTGCTCAGTACGCTGTGTGCTCAGTACTCAGGGTGCTGGGTGCTCAGTACTCAGGGTGCTGGGTGCTCAGTACTCAGGGTGCTGGGTGCTTAGCACTCAGGGTGCTGGGTGCTCAGTGCTCGGGGTGTTGGGTGCTCAGTGCTCGGGGTGCTCGGTGCTCAGTGCTCGGGGTGCTTGGTGCTCAGTAATCAGGGTGCTGGGTGCTCAGTACTCGTGCTGGGTGCTCAGTGCTCAGGGTGCTGGGTGCTCAGTACTCAGGGTGCTCGGTGCTCAGTGCTCGGGGTGCTGGGTGCTCAGTACTCAGGGTGCTGGGTGCTCAGTGCTCGGGGTGCTGGGTGCTCAGTACTCAGGGTGCTGGGTCCTCAGTTCTCAGGGTGCTGGGTGCTCAGTACTCAGGGTGCTGGGTGCTCAGTACTCAGGGGGCTGGGTGCTCAGTGCTCGGGGTGCTGGGTGCTCAGTGCTCGCAGTGCTGGGTGCTCAGTGCTCGGGGTGCTCGGTGCTCAGTACTCAGGGTGCTGGGTGCTCAGTTTTCGAGGTGCTCAGTACTCAGGGTGCTGTGTGTTCAGTGCTCAGGGTGCTGGGTGCTCAGTACTCAGGGTGCTGGGTGCTCGGTTCTCAGTACGCTGGGTGCTCAGTACTCAGGGTGCTGGGTGCTCAGTACTCAGGGTGCTCGGTGCTCAGTACTCAGGGTGCTGGGTGCTCAGTGCTCGGGGTGCTGGGTGCTCAGTACTCAGGGTGCTGGGTGCTCAGTGCTCGGGGTGCTCGGGGTGCTCGGTGCTCAGTACGCTGGGTGATCAGTACTCAGGGTGCTGGGTGCTTAGTACTCAGGGTGCTAGGTGCTCAGTGCTCGGGGTGCTGGGTACTCAGTGCTCAGTACTCAGGGTGCTGGGTGCTCAGTGCTCAGGGTGCTGGGTGCTCAGTGCTCAGGGTGCTGGGTGCTCAGCGCTCAGGGTGCTGGGTGCTCAGTACTCAGGGTGCTGGGTGCTCAGGACTCAGGGTGCTGGGTGCTCAGTGCTCGGGGTGCTGGGTGCTCAGTGCTCGGGGTGCTGGGTGCTCAGTGCTCGGGGTGCTCGGTGCTCAGTACTCATGGTGCTGGGTGCTCAGTGCTCGAGGTGCTCAGTACTCAGGGTGCTGTGTGTTCAGTGCTCAGGGATCTGGGTGCTCAGTACTCAGGGTGCTCGGTGCTTAGTACTCAGGGTGCTGGGTGCTCAGTGCTCGGGGTGCTGGGTGCTCAGTGCTCAGTACTCAGGGTGCCGGGTGCTCATTGCTCGGGGTGCTGGGTGCTCAGTGCTCAGTACACAGGGTGCTGGGTGCTCAGTGCTCAGTTTGCTGGGTGCTTAGTGCTCGGGGTGCTGGGTGTTCAGTACTCAGGGTGCTGGGTGCTCAGTACTCCGGGTGCTGGGTGCTCAGTGCTCAGGTTGCTGGATGCTCAGTACTCGGGGTGCTCGGTGCTCAGTGCTCAGGGTGCTGGGTGCTCAGTACTCAGGGTGCTGGGTGCTCAGTACTCAGGGTGCTGGGTGCTCAGTGCTCAGGGTGCTGGGTACTCAGTGCTCAGGGTGCTCGGTGCTCAGTACTCGGGGTGCTGGGTGCTCATTCTCGGGGTGCTGGGTGCTCAGTGCTCAGGGTGCTGGGTCCTCAGTGCTCAGGGAGCTGGGTGCTCAGTGCTCGGGTGCTCGGTGCTCAGTACGCTGGGTGCTCAGTGCTCAGGGTGCTGGGTGCTCAGTACTCAGGGTGCTGGGTGCTCAGTGCTCGGGGTGCTGGGTGCTCAGTGCTCAGTACTCAGGGTGCTGGGTGCTCAGTGCTCGGGGTGCTGGGTGCTCAGTGCTCAGTACTCAGGGTGCTGGGTGCTCAGTGCTCAGGGTGCTGGGTGCTCAGTGCTCAGTACTCAGGGTGCTGGCTGCTCAGTGCTCAGGGTGCTGGGTACTCAGTGCTCAGGGTGCTGGGTGCTCAGTACTCAGGGTGCTGGGTGCTCAGTACTCAGGGTGCTGGGTGCTCAGTGCTCAGGGTGCTCGGTGCTCAGTACGCTGGGTGCTCAGTACTCAGGGTGCTGGGTGCTCAGTACTCAGGGTGCTGGGTGCTCAGTACTCAGGGTGCTGGGTGCTTAGTACTCAGGGTGCTCAGTGCTCAGTACTTAGGGTGCTCAGTGCTCAGTGCTCGGGGTGCTGGGTGCTCAGTGCTCGGGGTGCTGGGTGCTCAGTGCTCGGGGTGCTGGGTGCTCAGTGCTCAGAGTGCTGGGTGCTCAGTACTCAGGGTGCTCGGTGCTCAGTACTCAGGGTGCTCAGTGCTCAGTACTCAGCGTGCTGGGTGCTCAGTGCTCTGGGTGCTCGCTGCTCAGTACTCAGGGTGCTCAGTGCTCAGTACGCAGCGTGCTGTGGGCTCAGTGCTCAGGGTGCTGGGTGCTCAGTACTCAGTGTGCTGGGTGCTTAGTACTCAGGTTGCTCAGTGCTCAGGGTGCTGGGTGCTCAGTACTCAGGGTGCTGGGTGCTCAGTGCTCAGGGTGCTCAGTGCTCAGTACTCAGGGTGCTCAGTGCTCTGGGTGCTGGGTGCTCAGTGCTCGGGGTGCTGGGTGCTCAGTGCTCAGGGTGCTGGGTGCTCTGTACTCAGGGTGCTCAGTGCTCAGGTTGCTGGGTGCTCAGTGCTCGGGGTGCTGGGTACTCAGTGCTCAGTACACAGGGTGCTGAGTGCTCAGTGCTCGGGGTGCTGGGTGCTCAGTGCTCAGTACTCAGGGTGCTGGCTGCTCAGTGCTCGGGGTGCTGGATGCTCAGTACTCAGGGTGCTCAGTGCTCAGTACTAAGGGTGCTCAGTGCTCAGGGTTCTGTGTGCTCAGTGCTCGGGGTGCTCGGTGCTCAGTACTCAGGTGGCTGTGTGTTCAGTGCTCAGGGTGCTGGGTGCTCAGTGCTCGGGGTGCTCGGTGCTCAGTACTCGGGGTGCTCAGTGCTCAGTGCTCAGGGTGCTGGGTGCTCAGTGCTCAGGGTGCTGGGTGCTCAGTGCTCAGGGTGCTTGGTGCTCAGTACTCAGTGTGCTTGGTGCTCGGTGCTCAGTACGCTGGGTGCTCAGTACTCAGGGTGCTGGGTGCTCAGTACTCAGGGTGCTGGGTGCTCAGTACTCAGGGTGCTGGGTGCTCAGTGCTCAGGGTGCTGGGTGCTCAGTGCTCGGGGTGCTCGGTGCTCAGTACGCTGTGTGCTCAGTACTCAGGGTGCTGGGTGCTCAGTACTCAGGGTGCTGGGTGCTCAGTACTCAGGGTGCTGGGTGCTTAGCACTCAGGGTGCTGGGTGCTCAGTGCTCGGGGTGCTGGGTGCTCAGTACTCAGGGTGCTGTGTGCTCAGTGCTCGGGGTGCTGGGTGCTCAGTACTCAGGTTGCTGGGTGCTCAGTGCTCAGGGTGCTGTATGCTCAGTACTCAGGGTGCTCGGTGCTTAGTACTCAGGGTGCTCGGTGCTCGGGGTGATGGGTGCTCAGTACTCGGGGTGCTGGGTGCTCAGTACTCAGGATGCTGGTTGCTCAGTGCTCAGGGTGCTGGGTGCTCAGTGCTCGGGGTGCTGGGTGCTCAGTACTCGGGGTGCTGGGTGCTTAGTGCTCAGGGAGCTGGGTCTCAGTGCTCGGGGTACTGGGTACTCAGTGCTCAGTACACAGGGTGCTCGGTGCTCAGTGCTCGGGGTGCTTGGTGCTCAGTGCACAGTACTCAGGGTGCTGGGTGCTCAGTGCTCGGGGTGCTGGGTGCTCAGTACTCAGGGTACTCGGTGCTCAGTACTCAGGTTGCTGGGTGATCAGTGCTCAGGGTTCTGGGTGCTCAGTACTCAGTGTGCTGGGTGCTGCTGGGTGCTCAGGGTGCTGGGTGCTCAGTGCTCAGGGTGCTGGGTGCTCAATGCTCAGGGTGCTGGGTGCTCAGTGCTCAGGGTGCAGGGTACTCATTGCTCGGGGTGCTGGGTGCTCAGTAATCAGGGTGCTGGGTGCTCAGTACTCAGGTTGCTGGGTGCTCAGTGCTCGGGGTGCTGGTTGCTCAGTGCTCGGGGTGCTGGGTGCTCAGTGCTCGGGGTGCTCGGTGCTCAGTACTCAGGGTGCTGGGTGCTCAGTACTCAGGGTGCTCATTGCTCAGGGTGCTGGGTGCTCAGTACTCAGGGTGCTCAGTGCTCAGTACTCAGGGTGCTCAGTGCTCAGTACTCAGGGTGCTCAGTGCTCAGGGTGCTGGGTGCTCAGTGCTCGGGGTGCTGGGTGCTCAGTGCTCAGGGCGCTGGGTGCTCAGTACTCAGGGTGCTGGGTGCTCAGTGCTCGGGGTGCTGGGTGCTCAGTGCTCAGTACTCAGGGTGCTGGGTGCTCAGTGCTTGGGGTGCTGGGTGCTCAGTGCTCAGTACTCAGGGTGCTGGGTGCTCAGTGCTCAGGGTGCTGGGTGCTCAGTGCTCAGGGTGATGGGTGCTCAGTGCTCAGGGTGCTGGGTACTCAGTGCTCAGGGTGCTGGGTGCTCAGTACTCAGGGTGCTGGCTGCTCAGTACTCAGGGTGCTGGGTGCTCAGTGCTCGGGTTGCTGGGTGCTCAGTGCTCGGGGTGCTGGGTGCTCAGTGCTCGGGGTGCTCGGTTTTCAGTACTCAGGGTGCTGGGTGCTCAGTGCTCGGGGTGCTCAGTACTCAGGGTGCTGTGTGTTCAGTGGTCAGGGTGCTGGGTGCTCAGTGCTCAGGGTGCTCAGTGCTTAGTACTCAGGGTGCTGGGTGCTCAGTACTCCGGGTGCTGGGTGCTCAGTGCTCGGGGTTCTCGGTGCTCAGTGCTCAAGGTGCTGGGTGCTCAGTACTCAGGGTGATCATTGCTCAGGGTGCTGGGTGTTCAGTACTCAGGTTGCTGGGTGCTCAGTACTCAGGGTGCTCAGTACTCAGGGTGCTCAGTGCTCAGTACTAAGGGTGCTCAGTGCTCAGGGTTCTGGGTGCTCAGTGCTCGGGGTGCTCGGTGCTCAGTACTCAGGATGCTGTGTGTTCAGTGCTCAGGGTGCTGGGTGCTCAGTGCTCGGGGTGCTCGGTGCTCAGTACTCGGGGTGCTCAGTGCTCAGTGCTCAGGGTGCTGGGTGCTCAGTGCTCAGGGTGCAGGGTGCTCAGTACTCAGGGTGCTCGGTGCTCGGGGTGCTGGGTGCTCAGTGCTCGGGGTGCTCGGTGCTCAGTACTCGGGGTGCTCAGTGCTCAGTACTCAGGGTGCTGGGTGCTCAGTGCTCAGGGTGCTTGGTGCTCAGTACTCAGGGTGCTGGGTGCTCGGTGCTCAGTACGCTGGGTGCTCAGCACTCAGGGTGCTGGGTGCTCAGTACTCAGGGTGATGGGTGCTCAGTACTCAGGGTGCTGGGTGCTCAGTGCTCAGGGTGCTGGGTGCTCAGTGCTCGGGGTGCTCGGTGCTCAGTACGCTGTGTGCTCAGTACTCAGGGTGCTGGGTGCTCAGTACTCAGGGTGCTGGGTGCTCAGTACTCAGGGTGCTGGGTGCTTAGCACTCAGGGTGCTGGGTGCTCAGTGCTCGGGGTGTTGGGTGCTCAGTGCACGGGGTGCTCGGTGCTCAGTGCTCGGGGTGCTTGGTGCTCAGTAATCAGGGTGCTGGGTGCTCAGTACTCGTGCTGGGTGCTCAGTGCTCAGGGTGCTGGGTGCTCAGTACTCAGGGTGCTCGGTGCTCAGTGCTCGGGGTGCTGGGTGCTCAGTACTCAGGGTGCTGGGTGCTCAGTGCTCGGGGTGCTGGGTGCTCAGTACTCAGGGTGCTGGGTGCTCAGTTCTCGGGGTGCTGGGTGCTCAGTACTCAGGTTGCTGGGTGCTCAGTGCTCAGGGTGCTGTATGCTCAGTGCTCAGGGTGCTCGGTGCTTAGTACTCAGGGTGCTCGGTGCTCGGGGTGCTGGGTGCTCAGTACTCGGGGTGCTGGGTGCTCAGTACTCAGGATGCTGGTTGCTCAGTGCTCAGGGTGCTGGGTGCTCAGTGCTCGGGGTGCTGGGTGCTCAGTACTCGGGGTGCTGGGTGCTCAGTGCTCAGGGTGCTGGGTCTCAGTGCTCGGGGTACTGGGTATTCAGTGCTCAGTACACAGGGTGCTGGGTGCTCAGTGCTCGGGGTGCTTGGTGCTCAGTGCTCAGTGCTCAGGGTGCTGGGTGCTCAGTGCTCGGGGTGCTGGGTGCTCAGTACTCAGGGTACTCGGTGCTCAGTACTCAGGTTGCTGGGTGATCAGTGCTCAGGGTTCTGGGTGCTCAGTACTCAGTGTGCTGGGTTCTGCTGGGTGCTCAGGGTGCTGGGTGCTCAGTGCTCAGGGTGCTGGGTGCTCAGTGCTCAGGGTGCTGGGTGCTCAGTGATCAGGGTGCTGGGTACTCAGTGCTCGGGGTGCTGGGTGCTCAGTAATCAGGGTGCTGGGTGATCAGTACTCAGGGTGCTGGGTGCCCAGTGCTCGGGGTGCTGGTTGCTCAGTGCTCGGGGTGCTGGGTGCTCAGTGCTCGGGGTGCTCGGTGCTCAGTACTCAGGGTGCTGGGTGCTCAGTGCTCGGGGTGCTCAGTACTCAGGGTGCTGTGTGTTTAGTGCTCAGGGTGCTGGGTGCTCAGTACTCAGGGTTCTCGGTGTTTAGTACTCAGGGTGCTGGGTGCTCAGTACTCCGGGTGCTGGGTGCTCAGTGCTCGGGGTGCTCGGTGCTCAGTGCTCAAGGTGCTGGGTGCTCAGTACTCAGGGTGCTCATTGCTCAGGGTGCTGGGTGCTCAGTACTCAGGGTGCTGGGTGCTCAGTGCTCAGGGTGCTCGGTGCTCAGTACGTTGGGTGCTCAGTACTCATGGTGCTGGGTGCTCAGTGCTCAGGGTGCTCGGTGCTCGGTGCTCGGGGTGCTGGGTGCTCAGTGCTCGGGGTTCTCGGTGCTCAGTACACAGGGTGCTCCGTGCTCAGTACTCAGGGTGCTGGGTGCTCAGTGCTCAGGGTGCTGGGTGCTCAGTACTCAGGGTGCTGGGTGCTCGGTGCTCAGTACACTGGGTGCTCAGTACTCAGGGTGCTGGGTGCTCAGTACTCAGGGTGCTCGGTGCTCAGTACTCAGGGTGCTGGGTGCTCAGTGCTCGGGGTGCTCGGTGCTCAGTACGCTGGGTGCTCAGTACTCAGGGTGCTGGGTGCTCAGTGCTCGGGGTGCTGGGTGCTCAGTGCTCAGGGTGCTGGGTGCTCAGTACTCAGGGTGCTGGGTGCTCAGTACTCGGGGTGCTGGGTGCTCAGTACTCAGCGTGCTGGGTGCACAGTACTCAGGGTGCTGGGTGCTCAGTACTCGGGTGCTGGGTGCTCAGTGCTCAGGGTGCTGGGTGCTCAGTGCTCGGTGTGCTGGATGCTCAGTGCTCAGTACTCAGGGTGCTGGGTGCTCAGTGCTCGGGGTGCTGGGTGCTCAGTGCTCAGTACTCAGGGTGCTGTGTGCTCAGTGCTCAGGGTGCGGTGTGCTCAGTGCTCAGGGTGCTGGGTGCTCAGTGCTCAGGGGGCTGGGTACTCAGTGCTCAGGCTGCTGGGTGCTCAGTACTCAGGGTGCTGGGTGCTCAGTACTCAGGGTGCTGGGTGCTCAGTGCTCGGGGTGCTGGGTGCTCAGTGCTCGCAGTGCTGGGTGCTCAGTGCTCGGGGTGCTCGGTGCTCAGTACTCAGGGTGCTGGGTGCTCAGTTTTCGAGGTGCTCAGTACTCAGGGTGCTGTGTGTTCAGTGCTCAGGGTGCTGGGTGCTCAGTACTCAGGGTGCTGGGTGCTCGGTTCTCCGTACGCTGGGTGCTCAGTACTCAGGGTGCTGGGTGCTCAGTTCTCAGGGTGCTCGGTGCTCAGTACTCAGGGTGCTGGGTGCTCAGTGCTCGGGGTGCTCGGTGCTCAGTACTCAGGGTGCTGGGTGCTCAGTGCTCGGGGTGCTCGGTGCTCAGTACGCTGGGTGATCAGTACTCAGGGTGCTGGGTGCTTAGTACTCAGGGTGCTAGGTGCTCAGTGCTCGGGGTGCTGGGTGCTCAGTGCTCAGGGTGCTGGGTGCTCAGTGCTCAGGGTGCTGGGTGCTCAGTGCTCAGGGTGCTGGGTGCTCAGTACTCAGGGTGCTGGGTGCTCAGGACTCAGGGTGCTGGGTGCTCAGTGCTCGGGGTGCTGGGTGCTCAGTGCTCGGGGTGCTGGGTGCTCAGTGCTCGGGGTGCTCGGTGCTCAGTACTCATGGTGCTGGGTGCTCAGTGCTCGAGGTGCTCAGTACTCAGGGTGCTGTGTGTTCAGTGCTCAGGGATCTGGGTGCTCAGTACTCAGGGTGCTCGGTGCTTAGTACTCAGGGTGCTGGGTGCTCAGTGCTCGGGGTGCTGGGTGCTCAGTGCTCAGTACTCAGGGTGCCGGGTGCTCATTGCTCGAGGTGCTGGGTGCTCATTACTCAGGGTGCTGGGTGCTCAGTACTCCGGGTGCTGGGTGCTCAGTTCTCGGGGTGCTCGGTGCTCAGTACTCAGTGCTCAGGGTGCTCAGTGCTCAGTGCTCAGGGTGCTGGGTGTTCAGTACTCAGGGTGCTGGGTGCTCAGTACTCAGGGTGCTGGGTGCTCAGTGCTCAGGGTGCTGGATGCTCAGTACTCGGGGTGCTCGGTGCTCAGTGCTCAGGGTGCTGGGTGCTCAGTACTCAGGGTTCTGGGTGCTCAGTACTCAGGGTGCTGGGTGCTCAGTGCTCAGGGTGCTGGGTACTCAGTGCTCAGGGTGCTCGGTGCTCAGTACTCGGTGTGCTGGGTGCTCATTCTCGGGGTGCTGGGTGCTCAGTGCTCAGGGTGCTGGTTGCTCAGTGCTCAGGGAGCTGGGTGCTCAGTGCTCGGGGTGCTCGGTGCTCAGTACGCTGGGTGCTCAGTGCTCAGGGTGCTGTGTGCTCAGTACTCAGGGTGCTGGGTGCTCAGTGCTCGGGGTGCTGGGTGCTCAGTCCTCAGTACTCAGGGTGCTGGGTGCTCAGTGCTCGGGGTGCTGGGTGCTCAGTGCTCAGTACTCAGGGTGCTGGGTGCTCAGTGCTCAGGGTGCTGGGTACTCAGTGCTCAGGGTGCTGGGTGCTCAGTACTCAGGGTGCTGGGTGCTCAGTACTCAGGGTGCTGGGTGCTCAGTGCTCAGGGTGCTCGGTGCTCAGTACGCTGGGTGCTCAGTACTCAGGGTGCTGGGTGCTCAGTACTCAGGGTGCTGGGTGCTCAGTACTCAGGGTGCTGGGTGCTTAGTACTCAGGGTGCTCAGTGCTCAGTATTTAGGGTGGTCAGTGCTCAGTGCTCGGGGTGCTGGGTGCTCAGTGCTCGGGGTGCTGGGTGCTCAGTGCTCAGAGTGCTGGGTGCTCAGTACTCAGGGTGCTCTGTGCTCAGTACTCAGGGTGCTCAGTGCTCAGTACTCAGCGTGCTGGGTGCTCAGTGCTCTGGGTGCTCGCTGCTCAGTACTCAGGGTGCTCAGTGCTCAGTACTCAGCGTGCTGGGGGCTCAGTGCTCAGGGTGCTGGGTGCTCAGTACTCAGGGTGCTGGGTGCTTAGTACTCAGGTTGCTCAGTGCTCAGGGTGCTGGGTGCTCTGTACTCAGGGTGCTGGGTGCTCAGTGCTCAGGGTGCTCAGTGCTCAGTACTCAGGGTGCTCGGTGCTCAGTGCTCAGGGTGCTCAGTGCTCAGTACTCAGGGTGCTCAGTGCTCAGTGCTCTGGGTGCTGGGTGCTCAGTGCTCGGGGTGCTGGGTGCTCAGTGCTCAGGGTGCTGGGTGCTCTGTACTCAGGGTGCTCAGTGCTCAGGTTGCTGGGTGCTCAGTGCTCGGGGTGCTGGGTACTCAGTGCTCAGTACACAGGGTGCTGGGTGCTCAGTGCTCAGTTTGCTGGGTGCTTAGTGCTCGGGGTGCTGGGTACTCAGTGCTCAGTACACAGGGTGCTGGGTGTTCAGTACTCAGGGTGCTGGGTGCTCAGTTCTCGGGGTGCTCGGTGCTCAGTACTCAGTGCTCAGGGTGCTCAGTGCTCAGTGCTCAGGGTGCTGGGTGTTCAGTACTCAGGGTGCTGGGTGCTCAGTACTCAGGGTGCTGGGTGCTCAGTGCTCAGGGTGCTGGATGCTCAGTACTCGGGGTGCTCGGTGCTCAGTGCTCAGGGTGCTGGGTGCTCAGTACTCAGGGTGCTGGGTGCTCAGTACTCAGGGTGCTGGGTGCTCAGTGCTCAGGGTGCTGGGTACTCAGTGCTCAGGGTGCTCGGTGCTCAGTACTCGGTGTGCTGGGTGCTCATTCTCGGGGTGCTGGGTGCTCAGTGCTCAGGGTGCTGGGTGCTCAGTGCTCAGGGAGCTGGGTGCTCAGTGCTCGGGGTGCTCGGTGCTCAGTACGCAGGGTGCTCATTGCTCAGGGTGCTGGGTGCTCAGTACTCAGGGTGCTGGGTGCTCAGTACTCAGGGTGCTGGGTGCTCAGTGCTCAGGGTGCTCGGTGCTCAGTACGCTGGGTGCTCAGTACTCAGGGTGCTGGGTGCTCAGTACTCAGGGTGCTGGGTGCTCAGTACTCAGGGTGCTGGGTACTCAGTGCTCAGGGTGCTGGGTGCTCAGTACTCAGGGTGCTGGGTGCTCAGTACTCAGGGTGCTGGGTGCTCAGTGCTCAGGGTGCTCGGTGCTCAGTACGCTGGGTGCTCAGTACTCAGGGTGCTGGGTGCTCAGTACTCAGGGTGCTGGGTGCTCAGTACTCAGGGTGCTGGGTGCTTAGTACTCAGGGTGCTCAGTGCTCAGTACTTAGGGTGCTCAGTGCTCAGTGCTCGGGGTGCTGGGTGCTCAGTGCTCGGGGTGCTGGGTGCTCAGTGCTCGGGGTGCTGGGTGCTCAGTGCTCAGAGTGCTGGGTGCTCAGTACTCAGGGTGCTGGGTGCTCAGTGCTCAGGGTGCTCGGTGCTCAGTGCTCGGGGTGCTGGGTGCTCAGTGCTCAGGGTGCTGGGTGCTCAGTGCTCAGGGTGCTGGGTGCTCAGTGCTCAGGGTGCTGGGTGCTCAGGACTCAGGGTGCTGGGTGCTCAGTGCTCGGGGTGCTGGGTGCTCAGTGCTCGGGGTGCTGGGTGCTCAGTGCTCGGGTGCTCGGTGCTCAGTACTCATGGTGCTGGGTGCTCAGTGCTCGAGGTGCTCAGTACTCAGGGTGCTGTGTGTTCAGTGCTCAGGGATCTGGGTGCTCAGTACTCAGGGTGCTCGGTGCTTAGTACTCAGGGTGCTGGGTGCTCAGTGCTCGGGGTGCTGGGTGCTCAGTGCTCAGTACTCAGGGTGCCGGGTGCTCATTGCTCGGGGTGCTGGGTGCTCAGTGCTCAGTACACAGGGTGCTGGGTGCTCAGTGCTCAGTGCTCGGGGTGCTGGGTGCTCAGTGCTCGGGGTGCTGGGTGCTCATTACTCAGGGTGCTGGGTGCTCAGTACTCCGGGTGCTGGGTGCTCAGTTCTCGGGGTGCTCGGTGCTCAGTACTCAGTGCTCAGGGTGCTCAGTGCTCAGTGCTCAGGGTGCTGGGTGTTCAGTACTCAGGGTGCTGGGTGCTCAGTACTCAGGGTGCTGGGTGCTCAGTGCTCAGGGTGCTGGATGCTCAGTACTCGGGGTGCTCGGTGCTCAGTGCTCAGGGTGCTGGGTGCTCAGTACTCAGGGTGCTGGGTGCTCAGTACTCAGGGTGCTGGGTGCTCAGTGCTCAGGGTGCTGTGTACTCAGTGCTCAGGGTGCTCGGTGCTCAGTACTCGGTGTGCTGGGTGCTCATTCTCGGGGTGCTGGGTGCTCAGTGCTCAGGGTGCTGGGTGCTCAGTGCTCAGGGAGCTGGGTGCTCAGTGCTCGGTGTGCTCGGTGCTCAGTACGCTGGGTGCTCAGTGCTCAGGGTGCTGGGTGCTCAGTACTCAGGGTGCTGGGTGCTCAGTGCTCGGGGTGCTGGGTGCTCAGTGCTCAGTACTCAGGGTGCTGGGTGCTCAGTGCTCGGGGTGCAGGGTGCTCAGTGCTCAGTACTCAGGGTGCTGGGTGCTCAGTGCTCAGGGTGCTGGGTACTCAGTGCTCAGGGTGCTGGGTGCTCATTACTCAGGGTGCTGGGTGCTCAGTACTCAGGGTGCTGGGTGCTCAGTGCTCAGGGTGCTCGGTGCTCAGTACGCTGGGTGCTCAGTACTCAGGGTGCTGGGTGCTCAGTACTCAGGGTGCTGGGTGCTCAGTACTCAGGGTGCTGGGTGCTTAGTACTCAGGGTGCTCAGTGCTCAGTACTTAGGGTGCTCAGTGCTCGGGGTGCTGGGTGCTCAGTGCTCGGGGTGCTGGGTGCTCAGTGCTCGGGGTGCTGGGTGCTCAGTGCTCAGAGTGCTGGGTGCTCAGTACTCAGGGTGCTCGGTGCTCAGTACTCAGGGTGCTCAGTGCTCAGTACTCAGCGTGCTGGGTGCTCAGTGCTCTGGGTGCTCGCTGCTCAGTACTCAGGGTGCTCAGTGCTCAGTACTCAGCGTGCTGGGGGCTCAGTGCTCAGGGTGCTGGGTGCTCAGTACTCAGGGTGCTGGGTGCTTAGTACTCAGGTTGCTCAGTGCTCAGGGTGCTGGGTGCTCAGTACTCAGGGTGCTGGGTGCTCAGTGCTCAGGGTGCTCAGTGCTCAGTACTCAGGGTGCTCGGTGCTCAGTGCTCAGGGTGCTCAGTGCTCAGTACTCAGGGTGCTCAGTGCTCAGTGCTCTGGGTGCTGGGTGCTCAGTGCTCGGGGTGCTGGGTGCTCAGTGCTCAGGGTGCTGGGTGCTCTGTACTCAGGGTGCTCAGTGCTCAGGTTGCTGGGTGCTCAGTGCTCGGGGTGCTGGGTACTCAGTGCTCAGTACACAGGGTGCTGAGTGCTCAGTGCTCGGGGTGCTGGGTGCTCTGTACTCAGGGTGTTCACTACTCAGGGTGCTGGGTGCTCAGTACTCAGGGTGCTCAGTGCTCAGTACTCAGGGTGCTCAGTGCTCAGTACTAAGGGTGCTCAGTGCTCAGGGTTCTGGGTGCTCAGTGCTCGGGGTGCTCGGTGCTCAGTACTCAGGATGCTGTGTGTTCAGTGCTCAGGGTGTTGGGTGCTCAGTGCTCGGGGTGCTCGGTGCTCAGTACTCGGGGTGCTCAGTGCTCAGTGCTCAGGGTGCTGGGTGCTCAGTGCTCAGGGTGCAGGGTGCTCAGTACTCAGGGTGCTCGGTGCTCGGGGTGCTGGGTGCTCAGTGCTCGGGGTGCTGGGTGCTCAGTGCTCAGGGTGCTTGGTGCTCAGTACTCAGGGTGCTGGGTGCTCGGTGCTCAGTACGCTGGGTGCTCAGTACTCAGGGTGCTGGGTGCTCAGTACTCAGGGTGCTGGGTGCTCAGTACTCAGGGTGCTGGGTGCTCAGTGCTCAGGGTGCTGGGTGCTCAGTGCTCGGGGTGCTCGGTGCTCAGTACGCTGGGTGCTCAGTACTCAGGGTGCTGGGTGCTCAGTACTCAGGGTGCTGGGTGCTCAGTACTCAGGGTGCTGGGTGCTCAGTGCTCGGGGTGTTGGGTGCACAGTGCTCGGGGTGCTCAGTGCTCAGTGCTCGGGGTGCTTGGTGCTCAGTAATCAGGGTGCTGGGTGCTCAGTACTCGTGCTGGGTGCTCAGTGCTCAGGGTGCTGGGTGCTCAGTGCTCGGGGTGCTGGGTGCTCAATACTCAGGGTGCTGGGTGCTCAGTTCTCGGGGTGCTGGGTGCTCAGTACTCAGGTTGCTGGGTGCTCAGTGCTCAGGGTGCTGTATGCTCAGTGCTCAGGGTGCTCGGTGCTTAGTACTCAGGGTGCTCGGTGCTCGGGGTGCTGGGTGCTCAGTACTCGGGGTGCTGGGTGCTCAGTACTCAGGATGCTGGTTGCTCAGTGCTCAGGGTGCTGGGTGCTCAGTGCTCGGGGTGCTGGGTGCTCAGTACTCGGGGTGCTGGGTGCTCAGTGCTCGGGGTGCTGGGTCTCAGTGCTCGGGGTACTGGGTACTCAGTGCTCAGTACACAGGGTGCTGGGTGCTCAGTGCTCGGGGTGCTTGGTGCTCAGTGCTCAGTGCTCAGGGTGCTGGGTGCTCAGTTCTCGGGGTGCTGGGTGCTCAGTACTCAGGGTACTCGGTGCTCAGTACTCAGGTTGCTGGGTGATCAGTGCTCAGGGTTCTGGGTGCTCAGTACTCAGTGTGCTGGGTTCTGCTGGGTGCTCAGGGTGCTGGGTGCTCAGTGCTCAGGGTGCTGGGTGCTCAGTGCTCAGGGTGCTGGGTGCTCAGTGCTCAGGGTGCTGGGTACTCAGTGCTCGGGGTGCTGGGTGCTCAGTAATCAGGGTGCTGGGTGCTCAGTACTCAGGGTGCTGGGTGCCCAGTGCTTGGGGTGCTGGTTGCTCAGTGCTCGGGGTGCTGGGTGCTCAGTGCTCGGGGTGCTCGGTGCTCAGTACTCAGGGTGCTGGGTGCTCAGTGCTCGGGGTGCTCAGTACTCAGGGTGCTGTGTGTTTAGTGCTCAGGGTGCTGGGTGCTCAGTACTCAGGGTGCTGGGTGCTCAGTGCTCGGGGTGCTGGTTGCTCAGTGCTTGGGGTGCTGGGTGCTCAGTGCTCGGGGTGCTCAGTACTCAGGGTGCTGGGTGCTCAGTGCTCGGGGTGCTCAGTACTCAGGGTGCTGTGTGTTCAGTGCTCAGGGTGCTGGGTGCTCAGTACTCAGGGTGCTCATTGCTCAGGGTGCTGGGTGCTCAGTACTCCGGTTGCTGGGTGCTCAGTGCTCGGGGTGCTCGGTGCTCAGATCTCAAGGTGCTGGGTGCTCAGTACTCAGGGTGCTCATTGCTCAGGGTGCTGGGTTCTCAGTACTCAGGGTGCTGGGTGCTCAGTGCTCAGGGTGCCCGGTGCTCAGTACGTTGGGTGCTCAGTACTCATGGTGCTGGGTGCTCAGTGCTCAGGGTGCTCGGTGCTCGATGCTCGGGGTGCTGGGTGCTCAGTGCTCGGGGTTCTCGGTGCTCAGTACACAGGGTGCTCAGTGCTCAGTACTCAGGGTGCTGGGTGCTCAGTGCTCAGGGTGCTGGGTGCTCAGTACTCAGGGTGATGGGTGCTCGGTGCTCAGTACACTGGGTGCTCAGTACTCAGGGTGCTGGGTGCTCAGTACTCAGGGTGCTCGGTGCTCAGTACTCAGGGTGCTGGGTGCTCAGTGCTCGGGGTGCTCGGTGCTCAGTACGCTGGGTGCTCAGTTCTCAGGGTGCTGGGTGCTCAGTACTCAGGGTGCTGGGTGCTCAGTACTCAGGGTGCTGGGTGCTTAGTACTCAGGGTGCTCAGTGCTCAGTACTTAGGGTGCTCAGTTCTCAGTGCTTGGGGTGCTGGGTGCTCAGTGCTCGGGGTGCTGGGTGCTCAGTACTCAGGGTCCTGGGTGCTCAGTGCTCGGGGTGCTGGGTGCTCAGTGCTCAGGGTGCTGGGTGCTCAGTACTCAGGGTGCTGGGTGCTCAGTACTCGGGGTGCTGGGTGCTCAGTACTCAGCGTGCTGGGTGCTCAGTACTCAGGGTGCTGGGTGCTCAGTACTCGGGTGCTGAGTGCTCAGTGCTCAGGGTGCTGGGTGCTCAGTGCTCGGTGTGCTTGGTGCTCAGTGCTCAGTACTCAGGGTGCTGGGTGCTCAGTGCTCGGGGTGCTCGGTGCTCAGTACGCTGGGTGCTCAGTTCTCAGGGTGCTGGGTGCTCAGTACTCAGGGTGCTGGGTGCTCAGTACTCAGGGTGCTGGGTGCTTAGTACTCAGGGTGCTCAGTGCTCAGTACTTAGGGTGCTCAGTGCTCAGTGCTCGGGGTGCTGGGTGCTCAGTGCTCGGGGTGCTGGGTGCTCAGTACTCAGGGTGCTGGGTGCTCAGTGCTCGGGGTGCTGGGTGCTCAGTGCTCGGGGTGCTGGGTGCTCAGTACTCAGGGTGCTGGGTGCTCAGTACTCAGGGTGCTGGGTGCTCAGTACTCGGGTGCTGGGTGCTCAGTGCTCATCGTGCTGGGTGCTCAGTGCTCGGTGTGCTGGGTGCTCAGTGCTCAGTACTCAGGGTGCTGGGTGCTCAGTGCTCAGTACTCAGGGTGCTGTGTGCTCAGTGCTCAGGGTGCTGTGTGCTCAGTGCTCAGGGTGCTGGGTGCTCAGTGCTCAGGGGGCTGGGTACTCAGTGCTCAGGGTGCTGGGTGCTCAGTTCTCAGGGTGCTGGGTGCTCAGTACTCAGGGTGCTGGGTGCTCAGTGCTCGGGGTGCTCCGTGCTCAGTGCTCGCGGTGCTGGGTGCTCAGTGCTCGGGGTGCTCGGTGCTCAGTACTCAGGGTGCTGGGTGCTCAGTTTTCGAGGTGCTCAGTACTCAGGGTGCTGTGTGTTCAGTGCTCAGGGTGCTGGGTGCTCAGTACTCAGGGTGCTGGGTGCTCGGTTCTCAGTACGCTGGGTGCTCAGTGCTCGGGGTGCTGGGTGCTCAGTGCTCGGGGTGCTGGGTGCTCAGTGCTCGGGGTGCTCGGTGCTCAGTACTCATGGTGCTGGGTGCTCAGTTCTCGAGGTGCTCAGTACTCAGGATGCTGTGTGTTCAGTGCTCAGGGATCTGGGTGCTCAGTACTCAGGGTGCTCGGTGCTTAGTAATCAGGGTGCTGGGTGCTCAGTGCTCGGGGTGCTGGGTGCTCAGTGCTCAGTACACAGGGTGCTGGGTGCTCAGTGCTCAGTTTGCTGGGTGCTTAGTGCTCGGGGTGCTGGGTGCTCAGTACTCAGGGTGCTGGGTGCTCAGTACTCCGGGTGCTGGGTGCTCAGTGCTCGGGGTGCTGGGTGCTCAGTGCTCAGTACACAGGGTGCTGGGTGCTCAGTGCTCAGTTTGCTGGGTGCTTAGTGCTCGGGGTGCTGGGTGCTCAGTACTCAGGGTGCTGGGTGCTCAGTACTCAGGGTGCTCGGTGCTTAGTACTCAGGGTGCTCGGTGCTCAGTACTCGGGGTGCTGGGTGCTCATTCTCGGGGTGCTGGGTGCTCAGTGCTCGGGGTGCTGGGTGCTCAGTACTCAGGGTGCTGGGTGCTCAGTGCTCAGTGTGCTGGGTGCTCAGTACTCAGGGTGCTGGGTGCTCAGTGCTCAGGGTGCTGGGTGCTCAGTACTCAGGGTGCTGGGTGCTCAGTGCTCAGGGTGCTGGGTGCTCAGTACTCAGGGTGCTGGGAGCTCAGTGCTCAGGGTGATCTTTGCTCAGTACTCAGGGTGCTCAGTACTCAGGGTGCTTGGTGCTCAGTGCCCCGGGTGCTCGGTGCTCAGTACGTTGGGTGCTCACTACTCAGGGTGCTGCGTGCTCAGTGCTCAGGGTGCTGGGTGCTCAGTGCTCAGGGTGCTGGGTGCTCATTGCTCGGGGTGCTGGGTGCTCAGTGCTCAGTACTCAGGGTGCTGGGTGCTCAGTACTCAGGGTGCTGGGTGCTCAGTACTCAGGTGCTGGGTGCTCAGTGCTCAGGGTTGTGGGTGCTCAGTGCTCGGTGTGCTGGGTGCTCAGTGCTCAATACTCAGGGTGCTGGTTGCTCAGTGCTCGGGGTGCTGGGTGCTCAGTACTCAGGGTGCTGGGTGCTCAGTGCTCAGGGTGCTGTGTGCTCAGTGCTCAGGGTGCTGGGTGCTCAGTGCTCAGGGTGCTGGGTACTCAGTGCTCAGGGTGCTGGGTGCTCAGTACTCAGGGTGCTGGGTGCTCAGTACTCAGGGTGCTGGGTGCTCAGTGCTCGGGGTGCTGGGTGCTCAGTGCTCAGGGTGCTGGGTGCTCAATGCTCGGGGCGCTGGGTGCTCAGTGCTCGGGGTGCTCGGAGCTCAGTACTCAGGGTGCTGGGTGCTCAGTGCTCGGGGTGATAGGTGCTCAGTACTCCGGGTGCTGGGTGCTCAGTTCTCGGGGTGCTCGGTGCTCAGTACTCAGTGCTCAGGGTGCTCAGTGCTCACTGCTCAGGGTGCTGGGTGTTCAGTACTCAGGGTGCTGGGTGCTCAGTACTCAGGGTGCTGGGTGCTCAGTGCTCAGGTTGCTGGGTGCTCAGTACTCGGGGTGCTTGGTGCTCAGTGCTCAGGGTGCTGGGTGCTCAGTACTCAGGGTGCTGGGTGCTCAGTACTCAGGGTGCTGGGTGCTCAGTGCTCAGGGTGCTGGGTACTCAGTGCTCAGGGTGCTCGGTGCTCAGTACTCGGGGTGCTGGGTGCTCATTCTCGGGGTGCTGGGTGCTCAGTGCTCGGGGTGCTGGGTGCTCAGTACTCAGGGTGCTGGTTGCTCAGTGCTCAGGGTGCTGGATGCTCAGTGCTCAGGGTGCTGGGTGCTCAGTACTCAGGGTGCTGGGAGCTCATTGCTCAGGGTGATCTTTGCTCAGTACTCAGGGTGCTCAGTACACAGGGTGCTGGGTGCTCAGTGCTCAGGGTGCTGGGTGCTCAGTGCTCAGGGGGCTGGGTGCTCATTGCTCGGGGTGCTGGGTGCTCAGTGCTCAGTACTCAGGGTGCTGGGTGCTCAGTGCTCGGGGTGCTGGGTGCTCAGTACTCAGAGTGCTGGGTGCTCAGTGCTCAGGGTGCTGTGTGCTCAGTGCTCAGGGTGCTGGGTGCTCAGTACTCAGGGTGCTGGGTGCTCAGTACTCAGGGTGCTGGGTGCTCAGTGCTCGGGGTGCTGGGTGCTCAGTGCTCAGGGTGCTGGGTGCTCAGTGCTCGGGGCGCTGGGTGCTCAGTGCTCGGGGTGCTCGGAGCTCAGTACTCAGGGTGCTGGGTGCTCAGTGCTCGGGGAGATCGGTGCTCAGTACTCAGGGTGTTGGGTGCTCAGTGCTTGGGGTGCTCGGTGCTCAGAACGTTGGGTGCTCACTACTCAGGGTGCTTTGTGCTCAGTGCTCAGGGTGCTGGGTGCTCAGTGCTCAGGGTGCTGTGTGCTCAGTGCTCAGGGTGCTGGGTGCTCAGTGCTCAGGGTGCTGGGTGCTCAGTGCTCGGGGTGCTGGGTGCTCAGTGCTCAGGGTGCTGGGTGCTCAGTACTCAGGATGCTGGGTGCTCAGTACTCGGGGTGCTGGGTGCTCAGTACTCAGTGTGCTGGGTGCTCAGTACTCGGGTGCTGGGTGCTCAGTGCTCAGGGTGCTGGGTGCTCAGTGCTCAGTACTCAGGGTGCTGGGTGCTCAGTGCTCGGGGTGCTGGGTGCTCAGTGCTCAGAACTCAGTGTGCTGTGCGCTCAGTGCTCAGGGTGCTGTGTGCTCAGTGCTCAGGGTGCTGGGTGCTCAGTGCTCAGGGGGCTGGGTACTCAGTGCTCAGGGTGCTGGGTGCTCAGTACTCAGGGTGCTGGGTGCTCAGTACTCAGGGTGCTGGGTGCTCAGTGCTCTGGGTGCTGGGTGCTCAGTGCTCGCAGTGCTGGGTGCTCAGTGCTCGGGGTGCTCGGTGCTCAGTACTCAGGGTGCTGGGTGCTCAGTGCTCGGGGTGCTGGGTGCTCAGTGCTCAGGGTGCTGGGTGCTCAATGCTCGGGGCGCTGGGTGCTCAGTGCTCGGGGTGCTCGGAGCTCAGTACTCAGGGTGCTGGGTGCTCAGTGCTCGGGGTGATAGGTGCTCAGTACTCCGGGTGCTGGGTGCTCAGTTCTCGGGGTGCTCGGTGCTCAGTACTCAGTGCTCAGGGTGCTCAGTGCTCATTGCTCAGGGTGCTGGGTGTTCAGTACTCAGGGTGCTGGGTGCTCAGTACTCAGGGTGCTGGGTGCTCAGTGCTCAGGGTGCTGGGTGCTCAGTACTCGGGGTGCTTGGTGCTCAGTGCTCAGGGTGCTGGGTGCTCAGTACTCAGGGTGCTGGGTGCTCAGTACTCAGGGTGCTGGGTGCTCAGTGCTCAGGGTGCTGGGTACTCAGTGCTCAGGGTGCTCGGTGCTCAGTACTCGGGGTGCTGGGTGCTCATTCTCGGGGTGCTGGGTGCTCAGTGCTCGGGGTGCTGGGTGCTCAGTACTCAGGGTGCTGGGTGCTCAGTGCTCAGGGTGCTGGATGCTCAGTGCTCAGGGTGCTGGGTGCTCAGTACTCAGGGTGCTGGGAGCTCAGTGCTCAGGGTGATCTTTGCTCAGTACTCAGGGTGCTCAGTACACAGGGTGCTGGGTGCTCAGTGCCCCGGGTGCTCGGTGCTCAGTACGTTGGGTGCTCACTACTCAGGGTGCTGGGTGCTCAGTGCTCAGGGTGCTGGGTGCTCAGTGCTCAGGGGGCTGGGTGCTCATTGCTCGGGGTGCTGGGTGCTCAGTGCTCAGTACTCAGGGTGCTGGGTGCTCAGTGCTCGGGGTTCTGGGTGCTCAGTACTCAGAGTGCTGGGTGCTCAGTGCTCAGGGTGCTGTGTGCTCAGTGCTCAGGGTGCTGGGTGCTCAGTGCTCAGGGTGCTGGGTACTCAGTGCTCAGGGTGCTGGGTGCTCAGTACTCAGGGTGCTGGGTGCTCAGTACTCAGGGTGCTGGGTGCTCAGTGCTCGGGGTGCTGGGTGTTCAGTGCTCAGGGTGCTTTGTGCTCAGTGCTCGGGGCGCTGGGTGCTCAGTGCTCGGGGTGCTCGGAGCTCAGTACTCAGGGTGCTGGGTGCTCAGTGCTCGGGGAGATCGGTGCTCAGTACTCAGGGTGTTGGGTGCTCAGTGCTTGGGGTGCTCAGTGCTCAGTACATTGGGTGCTCACTACTCAGGGTGCTTTGTGCTCAGTGCTCAGGGTGCTGGGTGCTCAGTGCTCAGGGTGCTGTGTGCTCAGTGCTCAGGGTGCTGGGTGCTCAGTGCTCAGGGTGCTGGGTGCTCAGTGCTCGGGGTGCTGGGTGCTCAGTGCTCAGGGTGCTGGGTGCTCAGTACTCAGGATGCTGGGTGCTCAGTACTCGGGGTGCTGGGTGCTCAGTACTCAGTGTGCTGGGTGCTCAGTACTCGGGTGCTGGGTGCTCAGTGCTCAGGGTGCTGGGTGCTCAGTGCTCGGTGTGCTGGGTGCTCAGTGCTCAGTACTCAGGGTGCTGGGTGCTCAGTGCTCGGGGTGCTGGGTGCTCAGTGCTCAGTACTCAGTGTGCTGTGCGCTCAGTGCTCAGGGTGCTGTGTGCTCAGTGCTCAGGGTGCTGGGTGCTCAGTGCTCAGGGGGCTGGGTACTCAGTGCTCAGGGTGCTGGGTGCTCAGTACTCAGGGTGCTGGGTGCTCAGTACTCAGGGTGCTGGGTGCTCAGTGCTCTGGGTGCTGGGTGCTCAGTGCTCGCAGTGCTGGGTGCTCAGTGCTCGGGGTGCTCGGTGCTCAGTACTCAGGGTGCTGGGTGCTCAGTTTTCGAGGTGCTCAGTACTCAGGGTGCTGTGTGTTCAGTGCTCAGGGTGCTGGGTGCTCAGTACTCAGGGTGCTGGGTGCTCGGTTCTCAGTACGCTGGGTGCTCAGTACTCAGGGTGCTGGGTGCTCAGTACTCAGGGTGCTCGGTGCTCAGTACTCAGGGTGCTGGGTGCTCAGTGCTCGGGATGCTGGGTGCACAGTACTCAGGGTGCTGGGTCCTCAGTGCTCAGGGTGCTGGGTGCTCCGTGCTCGGGGTTCTCAGTACTCAGGGTGCTGTGTGTTCAGTGCTCAGGGTACTGGGTGCTCAGTACTCAGGGTGCTCGGTGCTTATTACTCAGGGTGCTGGGTGCTCAGTACTCCGGGTGCAGGGTGCTCAGTGCTCGGGGTGCTCGGTGCTCAGTGCTCAGGGTGCTGGGTGCTCAGTGCTCGAGGTGCTGAGTACTCAGGGTGCTGTGTGTTCAGTGCTCAGGGTGCTGGGTGCTCAGTACTCAGGGTGCTCGGTGCTTAGTACTCAGGGTGCTGGGAGCTCAGTGCTCGGGGTGCTGGGTGCTCAGTGCTCAGGGTGCTGGGTGCTCAGTACTCAGGGTGCTGTGTGTTCAGTGCTCAGGGTGCTGGGTGCTCAGTACTCAGGGTGCTCGGTGCTTAGTACTCAGGGTGCTGGGTGCTCAGTGCTCGGGGTGCTGGGTGCTCAGTGCTCAGTAATCAGGGTGCTCTGTGCTCAGTGATTGGGGTGCTGGGTGCTCAGTGCTCCGTACTCAAGGTGCTGGGTGCTCAGTGGTCAGTACTCAGGGTGCTGTGTGCTCAGTGCTCAGGGTGCTGTGTGCTCAGTGCTCAGGGTGCTGGGTACTCAGTGCTCAGGGTGCTGGGTGCTCAGTACTCAGGGTGCTGGGTACTCAGTGCTCAGGGTGCTGGGTGCTCAGTGCTCAGGGTGCTGGGTACTCAGTGCTCAGGGTGCTGGGTGCTCAGTACTCAGGGTGCTGGGTACTCAGTGCTCAGGGTGCTGGGTGCTCAGTGCTCAGGGTGCTGGGTACTCAGTGCTCAGGGTGCTGGGTGCTCAGTGCTCAGGGTGCTGGGTACTCAGTGCTCAGGGTGCTGGGTGCTCAGTGCTCGGGGTTCTGGGTGCTCAGTGCTCGCGGTGCTGGGTGCTCAGTGCTTGGGGTGCTCGGTGCTCAGTACTCAGGGTGCTGGTTGCTCAGTTCTCGAGGTGCTCAGTACTCAGGGTGCTGTGTGTTCAGTGCTCAGGGTGCTGGGTGCTCAGTACTCAGGGTGCTTGGTGCTTAGTACTCAGGGTGCTGGGTGCTCAGTACTCAGGGTGCTCATTGCTCAGGGTGCTGGGTGCTCAGTACTCAGGGTGCTGGGTGCTCAGTGCTCAGGGTGCTCGGTGCTCAGTACGTTGGGTGCTCAGTACTCAGGGTGCTGGGTGCTCAGTGCTCGGGTTGCTCGGTGCTCAGTACGTTGGGTGCTCACTACTCAGGGTGCTGGGTGTTCAGTGCTCAGTGTGCTGGGTGCTCAGTGCTCAGGGTGCTGGGTGCTCAGTGCTCAGGGTGCTGGGTGCTCAGTACTCAGGGTGCTGGGTGCTCAGTGCTCGGGGTGCTCGGTGCTCAGTGCTCAGGGTGCTGGGTGCTCAGTACTCAGGGTGGTGGGTGCTCAGTACTCGGGGTGCTGGGTGCTCAGTACTCAGGGTGTTGGGTGCTCAGTACTCAGGGTGCTGGGTGCTCAGTACTCGGGTGTTGGGTGCTCAGTGCTCAGGGTGCTGGGTGCTCAGTGCTCGGTGTGCTGGGTGCTCAGTGCTCAGTACTCAGGGTGCTGGGTGCTCAGTGCTCGGGGTGCTGGGTGCTCAGTGCTCAGTACTCAGGGTGCTGTGTGCTCAGTGCTCAGGGTGCTGTGTGCTCAGTGCTCAGGGTGCTGGGTGCTCAGTGCTCAGGGTGCTGGGTACTCAGTGCTCAGTGTGCTGGGTGCTCAGTACTCAGGGTGCTGGGTGCTCAGTACTCAGGGTGCTGGGTGCTCAGTGCTCGGGGTGCTGGGTGCTCTGTGCTCGCGGTGTTGGGTGCTCAGTGCTTGGGGTGCTCGGTGCTCAGTACTCAGTTTGCTGGGTGCTCAGTTCTCGAGGTGCTCAGTACTCAGTGTGCTGTGTGTTCAGTGCTCAGGGTACTAGGTGCTCAGTACTCAGGGTGCTCATTGCTCAGGGTGCTGGGTGCTCAATACTCAGGGTGCTGGGTGCTCAGTGCTCAGGGTGCTCGGTGCTCAGTACGTTGGGTGCTCTGTACTCAGGGTGCTGGGTGCTCAGTGCTCAGGGTGCGGGGTGCTCAGTGCTCAGGGTGCTGGGTGCTCAGTGCTCAGGGTGCTGGGTGCTCAGTGCTCAGTGTGCTGGGTGCTCAGTGCTCGGGGTGCTGGGTGCTCGGTGCTCGGGGTGCTGGGTGCTCAGTACTCGGGGTGCTCAGTGCTCAGTACTCAGGGTGCTGGGTGCTCAGTGCTCAGGGTCCTGGGTGCTCAGTACTAAGGGTTCTGGGTGCTCGTTGCTCAGTATGCTGGGTGCTCAGTACTCAGTGTGCTGGGTGCTCAGTACTCAGGGTGCTGGGTGCTCATTGCTCGGGGTGCTGGGTGCTCAATGCTCGGGGTGCTGGGTGCTCAGTACTCAGGGTGCTCAGTGCTCAGTACTCGGGGTGCTGGGTGCTCAGTGCTCAGGGTGCTCAGTGCTCAGTGCTCGGGGTGCTGGGTGCTCAGTGCTCGGGGCGCTGGGTGCTCAGTGCTCGGGGTGCTGGGTGCTCAGTACTCGGGGTGCTGGGTGCTCAGTGCTCAGGGTGCTCAGTGCTCAGTACTCAGTGCTCAGGGTGCTCAGTGCTCAGTGCTCAGTGTGCTGGGTGTTCAGTACTCAGGGTGCTGGGTGCTCAGTACTCAGGGAGCTGGGTGCTCAGTGCTCAGGGTGCTGGGTGCTCAGTGCATGGGGCGCTGGGCGCTCAGTGCTCGGGGTGCTCGGAGCTCAGTACTCAGGGTGCTGGCTGCTCAGTGCTCGGGGTGATCGGTGCTCAGTACTCAGGGTGCTGGGTGCTCAGTGCTCGGGGTGCTCGGTGCTCAGTACGTTGGGTGCTCACTACTCAGGGTGCTGGGTGTTCAGTGCTCAGTGTGCTGGGTGCTCAGTGCTCAGGGTGCTGGGTGCTCAGTGCTCAGGGTGCTGGGTGCTCAGTACTCAGGGTGCTGGGTGCTCAGTCATCAGGGTGCTGGGTGCTCAGTGCTCGGGGTGCTGGCTGCTCTGTGCTCGCGGTGTTGGGTGCTCAGTGCTTGGGGTGCTCGGTGCTCAGTACTCAGGTTGCTGGGTGCTCAGTTCTCGAGGTGCTCAGTACTCAGTGTGCTGTGTGTTCAGTGCTCAGCGTACTAGGTGCTCAGTACTCAGGGTGCTCATTGCTCAGGGTGCTGGGTGCTCAGTACTCAGGGTGCTGGGTGCTCAGTGCTCAGGGTGCTCGGTGCTCAGTACGTTGGGTGCTCTGTACTCAGGGTGCTGGGTGCTCAGTGCTCAGGGTGCGGGGTGCTCAGTGCTCAGGGTGCTGGGTGCTCAGTGCTCAGGGTGCTGGGTGCTCAGTGCTCAGGGTGCTGGGTGCTCAGTGCTCGGGGTGCTGGGTGCTCGGTGCTCGGGGTGCTGGGTGCTCAGTACTCGGGGTGCTCAGTGCTCAGTACTCAGGGTGCTGGGTGCTCAGTGCTCAGGGTCCTGGGTGCTCAGTACTATGGGTTCTGGGTGCTCGTTGCTCAGTATGCTGGGTGCTCAGTACTCAGTGTGCTGGATGCTCAGTACTCAGGGTGCTCGGTGCTCAGTACTCAGGGTGCTGGGTGCTCAGTGCTTGGGGTGCTGGGTGCTCATTGCTCGGGGTGCTGGGTGCTCAGTGCTCGTGGTGCTCGGTGCTCAGTGCTCGGGGTGCTGGGTGCTCAGTACTCAGGGTGCTGGGTGCTCAGTGCTCGGGGTGCTCGGTGCTCAGTACGCTGGGTGCTCAGTACTCAGGGTGCTGGGTGCTCAGTACACTGGGTGCTGGGTGCTTAGTACTCAGGGTGCTAGGTGCTCAGTGCTCGGGGTGCTGGGTGCTCAGTGCTCAGTACTCAGGGTGCTGGGTGCTCAGTGCTCAGGGTGCTGGGTGATCAGTGCTCAGGGTGTTGGGTGCTCAGTTCTCAGGGTGCTGGGTGCTCAGTACTCATGGTGCTGGGTGCTCAGTACTCAGGGTGCTGGGTGCTCAGTGATCGGGGTGCTGGGTGCTCAGTGCTCGGGGTGCTGGGTGCTCAGTGCTCGGGGTGCTCGGTGCTCAGTACTCAGGGTGCTGGG
The DNA here is from genome assembly GCF_018167655.1 of Microtus oregoni. Taxonomy (NCBI): domain Eukaryota; kingdom Metazoa; phylum Chordata; class Mammalia; order Rodentia; family Cricetidae; genus Microtus; species Microtus oregoni. The sequence continues at coordinate 730,403 of NW_024543284.1, read as the reverse complement.
TGCTCAGTGCTCGAAGTGCTCAGTACTCAGGGTGCTGTGTGTTCAGTGCTCAGGGTGCTGGGTACTCAGTACTCAGGTTGCTCGGTGCTTAGTACTCAGGGTGCTGGGTGCTCAGTGCTCGGGGTGCTGGGTGCTCAGTGCTCAGTAATCAGGGTGCTCTGTGCTCAGTGATTGGGGTGCTGGGTGCTCAGTGCTCCGTACTCAAGGTGCTGGGTGCTCAGTGGTCAGTACTCAGGGTGCTGTGTGCTCAGTGCTCAGGGTGCTGTGTGCTCAGTGCTCAGGGTGCTGGGTACTCAGTGCTCAGGGTGCTGGGTGCTCAGTACTCAGGGTGCTGGGTACTCAGTGCTCAGGGTGCTGGGTGCTCAGTGCTCAGGGTGCTGGGTACTCAGTGCTCAGGTTGCTGGGTGCTCAGTACTCAGGGTGCTGGGTGCTCAGTGCTCAGGGTGCTGGGTGCTCAGTACTCAGGGTGCTGGGTGCTCAGTGATCGGGGTGCTGGGTGCTCAGTGCTCGGGGTGCTGGGTGCTCAGTGCTCGGGGTGCTCGGTGCTCAGTACTCAGGGTGCTGGGTGCTCAGTGCTCGAAGTGCTCAGTACTCAGGGTGCTGTGTGTTCAGTGCTCAGGGTGCTGGGTGCTCAGTACTCAGGGTGCTCGGTGCTTAGTACTCAGGGTGCTGGGTGCTCAGTGCTCGGGGTGCTGGGTGCTCAGTGCTCAGTAATCAGGGTGCTCTGTGCTCAGTGATTGGGGTGCTGGGTGCTCAGTGCTCCGTACTCAAGGTGCTGGGTGCTCAGTGGTCAGTACTCAGGGTGCTGTGTGCTCAGTGCTCAGGGTGCTGTGTGCTCAGTGCTCAGGGTGCTGGGTACTCAGTGCTCAGGGTGCTGGGTGCTCAGTACTCAGGGTGCTGGGTACTCAGTGCTCAGGGTGCTGGGTGCTCAGTGCTCAGGGTGCTGGGTACTCAGTGCTCAGGGTGCTGGGTGCTCAGTACTCAGGGTGCTGGGTACTCAGTGCTCAGGGTGCTGGGTGCTCAGTGCTCAGGGTGCTGGGTACTCAGTGCTCAGGGTGCTGGGTGCTCAGTGCTCAGGGTGCTGGGTACTCAGTGCTCAGGGTGCTGGGTGCTCAGTGCTCGGGGTTCTGGGTGCTCAGTGCTCGCGGTGCTGGGTGCTCAGTGCTTGGGGTGCTCGGTGCTCAGTACTCAGGGTGCTGGTTGCTCAGTTCTCGAGGTGCTCAGTACTCAGGGTGCTGTGTGTTCAGTGCTCAGGGTGCTGGGTGCTCAGTACTCAGGGTGCTCATTGCTCAGGGTGCTGGGTGCTCAGTACTCAGGGTGCTGGGTGCTCAGTGCTCAGGGTGCTCGGTGCTCAGTACGTTGGGTGCTCAGTACTCAGGGTGCTGGGTGCTCAGTGCTCGGGGTGCTCGGTGCTCAGTACGTTTTGTGCTCACTACTCAGGGTGCTGGGTGTTCAGTGCTCAGTGTGCTGTGTGCTCAGTGCTCAGGGTGCTGGGTGCTCAGTGCTCAGGGTGCTGGGTGCTCAGTACTCAGGGTGCTGGGTGCTCAGTGCTCGGGGTGCTCGGTGCTCAGTGCTCAGGGTGCTGGGTGCTCAGTACTCAGGGTGGTGGGTGCTCAGTACTCGGGGTGCTGGGTGCTCAGTACTCAGGGTGTTGGGTGCTCAGTACTCAGGGTGCTGGGTGCTCAGTACTCGGGTGTTGGGTGCTCAGTGCTCAGGGTGCTGGGTGCTCAGTGCTCGGCGTGCTGGGTGCTCAGTGCTCAGTACTCAGGGTGCTGGGTGCTCAGTGCTCGGGGTGCTGGGTGCTCAGTGCTCAGTACTCAGGTTGCTGTGTGCTCAGTGCTCAGGGTGCTGTGTGCTCAGTGCTCAGGGTGCTGGGTGCTCAGTGCTCAGGGTGCTGGGTACTCAGTGCTCAGTGTGCTGGGTGCTCAGTACTCAGGGTGCTGGGTGCTCAGTACTCAGGGTGCTGGGTGCTCAGTGCTCGGGGTGCTGGGTGCTCTGTGCTCGCGGTGTTGGGTGCTCAGTGCTTGGGGTGCTCGGTGCTCAGTACTCTGGTTGCTGGGTGCTCAGTTCTCGAGGTGCTCAGTACTCAGTGTGCTGTGTGTTCAGTGCTCAGGGTACTAGGTGCTCAGTACTCAGGGTGCTCATTGCTCAGGGTGCTGGGTGCTCAATACTCAGGGTGCTGGGTGCTCAGTGCTCAGGGTGCTCGGTGCTCAGTACGTTGGGTGCTCTGTACTCAGGGTGCTGGGTGCTCAGTGCTCAGGGTGCGGGGTGCTCAGTGCTCAGGGTGCTGGGTGCTCAGTGCTCAGGGTGCTGGGTGCTCAGTGCTCAGGGTGCTGGGTGCTCAGTGCTCGGGGTGCTGGGTGCTCGGTGCTCGGGGTGCTGGGTGCTCAGTACTCGGGGTGCTCAGTGCTCAGTACTCAGGGTGCTGGGTGCTCAGTGCTCAGGGTCCTGGGTGCTCAGTACTAAGGGTTCTGGGTGCTCGTTGCTCAGTATGCTGGGTGCTCAGTACTCAGTGTGCTGGGTGCTCAGTACTCAGGGTGCTGGGTGCTCATTGCTCGGGGTGCTGGGTGCTCAATTCTCGGGGTGCTCGGTGCTCAGTGCTCGGGGTGCTGGGTGCTCAGTACTCAGGGTGCTGGGTGCTCAGTACTCAGGGTGCTGGGTGCTTAGTACTCAGGGTGCTAGGTGCTCAGTGCTCGGGGTGCTGGGTGCTCAGTGCTCAGTACTCAGGGTGCTGGGTGCTTAGTACTCAGGGTGCTAGGTGCTCATTGCTCAGGGTGCTGGGTGCTCAGTGCTCGGGGTGCTGGGTGCTTTGTGCTCAGTACTCAGGGTGCTGGGTGCTCAGTGCTCGGGGTTCTGGGTGCTCAGTGCTCGCGGTGCTGGGTGCTCAGTGCTTGGGGTGCTCGGTGCTCAGTACTCAGGGTGCTGGTTGCTCAGTTCTCGAGGTGCTCAGTACTCAGGGTGCTGTGTGTTCAGTGCTCAGGGTGCTGGGTGCTCAGTACTCAGGGTGCTTGGTGCTTAGTACTCAGGGTGCTGGGTGCTCAGTACTCAGGGTGCTCATTGCTCAGGGTGCTGGGTGCTCAGTACTCAGGGTGCTGGGTGCTCAGTGCTCAGGGTGCTCGGTGCTCAGTACGTTGGGTGCTCAGTACTCAGGGTGCTGGGTGCTCAGTGCTCGGGGTGCTCGGTGCTCAGTACGTTGGGTGCTCACTACTCAGGGTGCTGGGTGTTCAGTGCTCAGTGTGCTGGGTGCTCAGTGCTCAGGGTGCTGGGTGCTCAGTGCTCAGGGTGCTGGGTGCTCAGTACTCAGGGTGCTGGGTGCTCAGTGCTCGGGGTGCTCGGTGCTCAGTGCTCAGGGTGCTGGGTGCTCAGTACTCAGGGTGGTCGGTGCTCAGAACTCGGGGTGCTGGGTGCTCAGTACTCAGGGTGTTGGGTGCTCAGTACTCAGGGTGCTGGGTGCTCAGTACTCGGGTGTTGGGTGCTCAGTGCTCAGGGTGCTGGGTGCTCAGTGCTCGGTGTGCTGGGTGCTCAGTGCTCAGTACTCAGGGTGCAGGGTGCTCAGTGCTCGGGGTGCTGGGTGCTCAGTGCTCAGTACTCAGGGTGCTGTGTGCTCAGTGCTCAGGGTGCTGTGTGCTCAGTGCTCAGGGTGCTGGGTGCTCAGTGCTCAGGGTGCTGGGTACTCAGTGCTCAGTGTGCTGGGTGCTCAGTACTCAGGGTGCTGGGTGCTCAGTACTCAGGGTGCTGGGTGCTCAGTGCTCGGGGTGCTGGGTGCTCTGTGCTCGCGGTGTTGGGTGCTCAGTGCTTGGGGTGCTCGGTGCTCAGTACTCAGGTTGCTGGGTGCTCAGTTCTCGAGGTGCTCAGTACTCAGTGTGCTGTGTGTTCAGTGCTCAGGGTACTAGGTGCTCAGTACTCAGGGTGCTCATTGCTCAGGGTGCTGCGTGCTCAATACTCAGGGTGCTGGGTGCTCAGTGCTCAGGGTGCTCGGTGCTCAGTACGTTGGGTGCTCTGTACTCAGGGTGCTGGGTGCTCAGTGCTCAGGGTGCGGGGTGCTCAGTGCTCAGGGTGCTGGGTGCTCAGTGCTCAGGGTGCTGGGTGCTCAGTGCTCAGGGTGCTGGGTGCTCAGTGCTCGGGGTGCTGGGTGCTCGGTGCTCGGGGTGCTGGGTGCTCAGTACTCAGGGTGCTGGGTGCTCAGTGCTCGGGGTGCTCGGTGCTCAGTACGCTGGGTGCTCAGTACTCAGGGTGCTGGGTGCTCAGTACACTGGGTGCTGGGTGCTTAGTACTCAGGGTGCTAGGTGCTCAGTGCTCGGGGTGCTGGGTGCTCAGTGCTCAGTACTCAGGGTGCTGGGTGCTCAGTGCTCAGGGTGCTGGGTGATCAGTGCTCAGGGTGTTGGGTGCTCAGTTCTCAGGGTGCTGGGTGCTCAGTACTCATGGTGCTGGGTGCTCAGTACTCAGGGTGCTGGGTGCTCAGTGATCGGGGTGCTGGGTGCTCAGTGCTCGGGGTGCTGGGTGCTCAGTGCTCGGGGTGCTCGGTGCTCAGTACTCAGGGTGCTGGGTGCTCAGTGCTCGAAGTGCTCAGTACTCAGGGTGCTGTGTGTTCAGTGCTCAGGGTGCTGGGTGCTCAGTACTCAGGTTGCTCGGTGCTTAGTACTCAGGGTGCTGGGTGCTCAGTGCTCGGGGTGCTGGGTGCTCAGTGCTCAGTAATCAGGGTGCTCTGTGCTCAGTGATTGGGGTGCTGGGTGCTCAGTGCTCCGTACTCAAGGTGCTGGGTGCTCAGTGGTCAGTACTCAGGGTGCTGTGTGCTCAGTGCTCAGGGTGCTGTGTGCTCAGTGCTCAGGGTGCTGGGTACTCAGTGCTCAGGGTGCTGGGTGCTCAGTACTCAGGGTGCTGGGTACTCAGTGCTCAGGGTGCTGGGTGCTCAGTGCTCAGGGTGCTGGGTACTCAGTGCTCAGGTTGCTGGGTGCTCAGTACTCAGGGTGCTGGGTGCTCAGTGCTCAGGGTGCTGGGTGCTCAGTACTCAGGGTGCTGGGTGCTCAGTGATCGGGGTGCTGGGTGCTCAGTGCTCGGGGTGCTGGGTGCTCAGTGCTCGGGGTGCTCGGTGCTCAGTACTCAGGGTGCTGGGTGCTCAGTGCTCGAAGTGCTCAGTACTCAGGGTGCTGTGTGTTCAGTGCTCAGGGTGCTGGGTGCTCAGTACTCAGGGTGCTCGGTGCTTAGTACTCAGGGTGCTGGGTGCTCAGTGCTCGGGGTGCTGGGTGCTCAGTGCTCAGTAATCAGGGTGCTCTGTGCTCAGTGATTGGGGTGCTGGGTGCTCAGTGCTCCGTACTCAAGGTGCTGGGTGCTCAGTGGTCAGTACTCAGGGTGCTGTGTGCTCAGTGCTCAGGGTGCTGTGTGCTCAGTGCTCAGGGTGCTGGGTACTCAGTGCTCAGGGTGCTGGGTGCTCAGTACTCAGGGTGCTGGGTACTCAGTGCTCAGGGTGCTGGGTGCTCAGTGCTCAGGGTGCTGTGTACTCAGTGCTCAGGGTGCTGGGTGCTCAGTACTCAGGGTGCTGGGTTCTCAGTGCTCAGGGTGCTGGGTGCTCAGTGCTCAGGGTGCTGGGTACTCAGTGCTCAGGGTGCTGGGTGCTCAGTGCTCAGGGTGCTGGGTACTCAGTGCTCAGGGTGCTGGGTGCTCAGTGCTCGGGGTTCTGGGTGCTCAGTGCTCGCGGTGCTGGGTGCTCAGTGCTTGGGGTGCTCGGTGCTCAGTACTCAGGGTGCTGGTTGCTCAGTTCTCGAGGTGCTCAGTACTCAGGGTGCTGTGTGTTCAGTGCTCAGGGTGCTGGGTGCTCAGTACTCAGGGTGCTCATTGCTCAGGGTGCTGGGTGCTCAGTACTCAGGGTGCTGGGTGCTCAGTGCTCAGGGTGCTCGGTGCTCAGTACGTTGGGTGCTCAGTACTCAGGGTGCTGGGTGCTCAGTGCTCGGCGTGCTGGGTGCTCAGTGCTCAGTACTCAGGGTGCTGGGTGCTCAGTGCTCGGGGTGCTGGGTGCTCAGTGCTCAGTACTCAGGTTGCTGTGTGCTCAGTGCTCAGGGTGCTGTGTGCTCAGTGCTCAGGGTGCTGGGTGCTCAGTGCTCAGGGTGCTGGGTACTCAGTGCTCAGTGTGCTGGGTGCTCAGTACTCAGGGTGCTGGGTGCTCAGTACTCAGGGTGCTGGGTGCTCAGTGCTCGGGGTGCTGGGTGCTCTGTGCTCGCGGTGTTGGGTGCTCAGTGCTTGGGGTGCTCGGTGCTCAGTACTCTGGTTGCTGGGTGCTCAGTTCTCGAGGTGCTCAGTACTCAGTGTGCTGTGTGTTCAGTGCTCAGGGTACTAGGTGCTCAGTACTCAGGGTGCTCATTGCTCAGGGTGCTGGGTGCTCAATACTCAGGGTGCTGGGTGCTCAGTGCTCAGGGTGCTCGGTGCTCAGTACGTTGGGTGCTCTGTACTCAGGGTGCTGGGTGCTCAGTGCTCAGGGTGCGGGGTGCTCAGTGCTCAGGGTGCTGGGTGCTCAGTGCTCAGGGTGCTGGGTGCTCAGTGCTCAGGGTGCTGGGTGCTCAGTGCTCGGGGTGCTGGGTGCTCGGTGCTCGGGGTGCTGGGTGCTCAGTACTCGGGGTGCTCAGTGCTCAGTACTCAGGGTGCTGGGTGCTCAGTGCTCAGGGTCCTGGGTGCTCAGTACTAAGGGTTCTGGGTGCTCGTTGCTCAGTATGCTGGGTGCTCAGTACTCAGTGTGCTGGGTGCTCAGTACTCAGGGTGCTGGGTGCTCATTGCTCGGGGTGCTGGGTGCTCAATTCTCGGGGTGCTCGGTGCTCAGTGCTCGGGGTGCTGGGTGCTCAGTACTCAGGGTGCTGGGTGCTCAGTACTCAGGGTGCTGGGTGCTTAGTACTCAGGGTGCTAGGTGCTCAGTGCTCGGGGTGCTGGGTGCTCAGTGCTCAGTACTCAGGGTGCTGGGTGCTTAGTACTCAGGGTGCTAGGTGCTCATTGCTCAGGGTGCTGGGTGCTCAGTGCTCGGGGTGCTGGGTGCTTTGTGCTCAGTACTCAGGGTGCTGGGTGCTCAGTGCTCGGGGTTCTGGGTGCTCAGTGCTCGCGGTGCTGGGTGCTCAGTGCTTGGGGTGCTCGGTGCTCAGTACTCAGGGTGCTGGTTGCTCAGTTCTCGAGGTGCTCAGTACTCAGGGTGCTGTGTGTTCAGTGCTCAGGGTGCTGGGTGCTCAGTACTCAGGGTGCTTGGTGCTTAGTACTCAGGGTGCTGGGTGCTCAGTACTCAGGGTGCTCATTGCTCAGGGTGCTGGGTGCTCAGTACTCAGGGTGCTGGGTGCTCAGTGCTCAGGGTGCTCGGTGCTCAGTACGTTGGGTGCTCAGTACTCAGGGTGCTGGGTGCTCAGTGCTCGGGGTGCTCGGTGCTCAGTACGTTGGGTGCTCACTACTCAGGGTGCTGGGTGTTCAGTGCTCAGTGTGCTGGGTGCTCAGTGCTCAGGGTGCTGGGTGCTCAGTGCTCAGGGTGCTGGGTGCTCAGTACTCAGGGTGCTGGGTGCTCAGTGCTCGGGGTGCTCGGTGCTCAGTGCTCAGGGTGCTGGGTGCTCAGTACTCAGGGTGGTCGGTGCTCAGAACTCGGGGTGCTGGGTGCTCAGTACTCAGGGTGTTGGGTGCTCAGTACTCAGGGTGCTGGGTGCTCAGTACTCGGGTGTTGGGTGCTCAGTGCTCAGGGTGCTGGGTGCTCAGTGCTCGGTGTGCTGGGTGCTCAGTGCTCAGTACTCAGGGTGCAGGGTGCTCAGTGCTCGGGGTGCTGGGTGCTCAGTGCTCAGTACTCAGGGTGCTGTGTGCTCAGTGCTCAGGGTGCTGTGTGCTCAGTGCTCAGGGTGCTGGGTGCTCAGTGCTCAGGGTGCTGGGTACTCAGTGCTCAGTGTGCTGGGTGCTCAGTACTCAGGGTGCTGGGTGCTCAGTACTCAGGGTGCTGGGTGCTCAGTGCTCGGGGTGCTGGGTGCTCTGTGCTCGCGGTGTTGGGTGCTCAGTGCTTGGGGTGCTCGGTGCTCAGTACTCAGGTTGCTGGGTGCTCAGTTCTCGAGGTGCTCAGTACTCAGTGTGCTGTGTGTTCAGTGCTCAGGGTACTAGGTGCTCAGTACTCAGGGTGCTCATTGCTCAGGGTGCTGCGTGCTCAATACTCAGGGTGCTGGGTGCTCAGTGCTCAGGGTGCTCGGTGCTCAGTACGTTGGGTGCTCTGTACTCAGGGTGCTGGGTGCTCAGTGCTCAGGGTGCGGGGTGCTCAGTGCTCAGGGTGCTGGGTGCTCAGTGCTCAGGGTGCTGGGTGCTCAGTGCTCAGGGTGCTGGGTGCTCAGTGCTCGGGGTGCTGGGTGCTCGGTGCTCGGGGTGCTGGGTGCTCAGTACTCGGGGTGCTCAGTGCTCAGTACTCAGGGTAATGGGTGCTCAGTGCTCAGGGTCCTGGGTGCTCAGTACTAAGTGTTCTGGGTGCTCGTTGCTCAGTATGCTGGGTGCTCAGTACTCAGTGTGCTGGGTGCTCAGTACTCAGGGTGCTGGGTGCTCATTGCTCGGGGTGCTGGGTGCTCAATGCTCGGGGTGCTCGGTGCTCAGTGCTCGGGGTGCTGGGTGCTCAGTACTCAGGGTGCTGGGTGCTCAGTACTCAGGGTGCTGGGTGCTTAGTACTCAGGGTGCTAGGTGCTCAGTGCTCGGGTTCTGGGTGCTCAGTGCTCAGTACTCAGGGTGCTGGGTGCTCAGTGCTCAGGGTGCTGGGTGCTCAGTGCTCAGGGTGTTGGGTGCTCAGTTCTCAGGGTGCTGGGTGCTCAGTACTCATGGTGCTGGGTGCTCAGTACTCAGGGTGCTGGGTGCTCAGTGATCGGGGTGCTGGGTGCTCAGTGCTCGGGGTGCTGGGTGCTCAGTGCTCGGGGTGCTCGGTGCTCAGTACTCAGGGTGCTGGGTGCTCAGTGCTCGAAGTGCTCAGTACTCAGGGTGCTGTGTGTTCAGTGCTCAGGGTGCTGGGTGCTCAGTACTCAGGGTGCTCGGTGCTTAGTACTCAGGGTGCTGGGTGCTCAGTGCTCGGGGTGCTGGGTGCTCAGTGCTCAGTAATCAGGGTGCTCTGTGCTCAGTGATTGGGGTGCTGGGTGCTCAGTGCTCCGTACTCAAGGTGCTGGGTGCTCAGTGGTCAGTACTCAGGGTGCTGTGTGCTCAGTGCTCAGGGGGGTGTGTGCTCAGTGCTCAGGGTGCTGGGTGCTCAGTGCTCAGGGTGCTGGGTACTCAGTGCTCAGGGTGCTGGGTGCTCAGTACTCAGGGTGCTGGGTGCTCAGTGCTCGGGGTTCTGGGTGCTCAGTGCTCGCGGTGCTGGGAGCTCAGTGCTTGGGGTGCTCGGTGCTCAGTACTCAGGGTGCTGGTTGCTCAGTTCTCGAGGTGCTCAGTACTCAGGGTGCTGTGTGTTCAGTGCTCAGGGTGCTGGGTGCTCAGTACTCAGGGTGCTTGGTGCTTAGTACTCAGGGTGCTGGGTGCTCAGTACTCAGGGTGCTCATTGCTCAGGGTGCTGGGTGCTCAGTACTCAGGGTGCTGGGTGCTCAGTGCTCAGGGTGCTCGGTGCTCAGTACGTTGGGTGCTCAGTACTCAGGGTGCTGGGTGCTCAGTGCTCAGGGTGCTGGGTGCTCAGTGCTCAGGGTGCTGGGTGCTCAGTGCTCAGGGTGCTGGGTGCTCAGTGCTCAGGGTGCTGGGTGCTCAGTATTCGGGGTGCTCAGTGCTCAGTACTCAGGGTGCTGGGTGCTCAGTGCTCAGGGTGCTTGGTGCTCAGTACTCAGGGTGCTGGGTGCTCGGTGCTCAGTACGCTGGGTGCTCAGTACTCAGGGTGCTGGGTGCTCAGTACTCAGGGTGCTCGGTGCTCAGTATTCAGGGTGCTGGGTGCTCAGTGCTCGGGGTGCTGGGTGCTCAGTACTCAGGGTGCTGGGTGCTCAGTGCTCGGGGTGCTCGGTGCTCAGAACGCTGGGTGCTCAGTACTCAGGGTGCTGGGTGCTCAGTACTCAGGGTGCAGAGTGCTTAGTACTCAGGGTGCTAGGTGCTCAGTGCTCGGGGTGCTGGGTGCTCAGTGCTCAGTAATCAGGGTGCTGGGTGCTCAGTGCTCAGGGTGCTGGTTGCTCAGTGCTCAGGGTGCTGGGTGCTCAGTGCTCAGGGTGCTGGGTGCTCAGTGCTCAGGGTGCTGGGTGCTCAGTGCTCGGGGTGCTGGGTGCTCAGTGCTTGGGGTGCTGGTTGCTCAGAGCTCGGGGTGCTCGGTGGTCAGTACTCAGGGTGCTGGGTGCTCAGTGCTCGAGTTGCTCAGTACTCAGGGTGCTGTGTGTTCAGTGCTCAGGGTGCTGGGTGCTCAGTACTCAGGGTGCTCGGTGCTTAGTACTCAGGGTGCTGGGTGCTCAGTGCTCGGGGTGCTGGGTGCTCAGTGCTCAGTACTCAGGGTGCTCTGTGCTCAGTGCTCGGGGTGCTGGGTGCTCAGTGCTCAGTACTCAGGGTGCTGGGTGCTCAGTGCTCAGTTTGCTGGGTGCTCAGTGCTCGGGGTGCTGGGTGCACAGTACTCAGGGTGCTGGGTGCTCAGTACTCCGGGTGCTGGGTGCTCAGTTCTCGGGGTGCTCGGTGCTCAGTACTCAGTGCTCAGGGTGCTCAGTGCTCAGTGCTCAGGGTGCTGGGTGCTCAGTACTCAGGGTGCTGGGTGCTCAGTGCTCAGGGTGCTGGGTGCTCAGTACTCGGGGTGCTCGGTGCTCAGTGCTCAGGGTGCTGGGTGCTCAGTACTCAGGGTGGTGGGTGCTCAGTACTCGGGGTGCTGGGTGCTCAGTACTCAGGGTGTTGGTTGCTCAGTACTCAGGGTGCTGGGTGCTCAGTACTCGGGTGTTGGGTGCTCAGTGCTCAGGGTGCTGGGTGCTCAGTGCTCGGTGTGCTGGGTGCTCAGTGCTCAGTATTCAGGGTGCAGGGTGCTCAGTGCTCGGGGTGCTGGGTGCTCAGTGCTCAGTACTCAGGGTGCTGTGTGCTCAGTGCTCAGGGTGCTGTGTGCTCAGTGCTCAGGGTGCTGGGTGCTCAGTGCTCAGGGTGCTGGGTACTCAGTGCTCAGTGTGCTGGGTGCTCAGTACTCAGGGTGCTGGGTGCTCAGTACTCAGGGTGCTGGGTGCTCAGTGCTCGGGGTGCTGGGTGCTCTGTGCTCGCGGTGTTGGGTGCTCAGTGCTTGGGGTGCTCGGTGCTCAGTACTCAGGTTGCTGGGTGCTCAGTTCTCGAGGTGCTCAGTACTCAGTGTGCTGTGTGTTCAGTGCTCAGGGTACTAGGTGCTCAGTACTCAGGGTGCTCATTGCTCAGGGTGCTGCGTGCTCAATACTCAGGGTGCTGGGTGCTCAGTGCTCAGGGTGCTCGGTGCTCAGTACGTTGGGTGCTCTGTACTCAGGGTGCTGGGTGCTCAGTGCTCAGGGTGCGGGGTGCTCAGTGCTCAGGGTGCTGGGTGCTCAGTGCTCAGGGTGCTGGGTGCTCAGTGCTCAGGGTGCTGGGTGCTCAGTGCTCGGGGTGCCGGGTGCTCGGTGCTCGGGGTGCTGGGTGCTCAGTACTCGGGGTGCTCAGTGCTCAGTACTCAGGGTGCTGGGTGCTCAGTGCTCAGGGTCCTGGGTGCTCAGTACTAAGGGTTCTGGGTGCTCGTTGCTCAGTATGCTGGGTGCTCAGTACTCAGTGTGCTGGGTGCTCAGTACTCAGGGTGCTGGGTGCTCATTGCTCGGGGTGCTGGGTGCTCAATGCTCGGGGTGCTCGGTGCTCAGTGCTCGGGGTGCTGGGTGCTCAGTACTCAGGGTGCTGGGTGCTCAGTACTCAGGGTGCTGGGTGCTTAGTACTCAGGGTGCTAGGTGCTCAGTGCTCGGGGTGCTGGGTGCTCAGTGCTCAGTACTCAGGGTGCTGGGTGCTCAGTGCTCAGGGTGCTGGGTGCTCAGTGCTCAGGGTGTTGGGTGCTCAGTTCTCAGGGTGCTGGGTGCTCAGTACTCATGGTGCTGGGTGCTCAGTACTCAGGGTGCTGGGTGCTCAGTGATCGGGGTGCTGGGTGCTCAGTGCTCGGGGTGCTGGGTGCTCAGTGCTCGGGGTGCTCGGTGCTCAGTACTCAGGGTGCTGGGTGCTCAGTGCTCGAAGTGCTCAGTACTCAGGGTGCTGTGTGTTCAGTGCTCAGGGTGCTGGGTGCTCAGTACTCAGGGTGCTCGGTGCTTAGTACTCAGGGTGCTGGGTGCTCAGTGCTCGGGGTGCTGGGTGCTCAGTGCTCAGTAATCAGGGTGCTCTGTGCTCAGTGATTGGGGTGCTGGGTGCTCAGTGCTCCATACTCAAGGTGCTGGGTGCTCAGTGGTCAGTACTCAGGGTGCTGTGTGCTCAGTGCTCAGGGTGCTGTGTGCTCAGTGCTCAGGGTGCTGGGTGCTCAGTGCTCAGGGTGCTGGGTACTCAGTGCTCAGGGTGCTGGGTGCTCAGTACTCAGGGTGCTGGGTGCTCAGTGCTCGGGGTTCTGGGTGCTCAGTGCTCGCGGTGCTGGGAGCTCAGTGCTTGGGATGCTCGGTGCTCAGTACTCAGGGTGCTGGTTGCTCAGTTCTCGAGGTGCTCAGTACTCAGGGTGCTGTGTGTTCAGTGCTCAGGGTGCTGGGTGCTCAGTACTCAGGGTGCTTGGTGCTTAGTACTCAGGGTGCTGGGTGCTCAGTACTCAGGGTGCTCATTGCTCAGGGTGCTGGGTGCTCAGTACTCAGGGTGCTGGGTGCTCAGTGCTCAGGGTGCTCGGTGCTCAGTACGTTGGGTGCTCAGTACTCAGGGTGCTGGGTGCTCAGTGCTCAGGGTGCTGGGTGCTCAGTGCTCAGGGTGCTGGGTGCTCAGTGCTCAGGGTGCTGGGTGCTCAGTGCTCAGGGTGCTGGGTGCTCAGTACTCGGGGTGCTCAGTGCTCAGTACTCAGGGTGCTGGGTGCTCAGTGCTCAGGGTGCTTGGTGCTCAGTACTCAGGGTGCTGGGTGCTCGGTGCTCAGTACGCTGGGTGCTCAGTACTCAGGGTGCTGGGTGCTCAGTACTCAGGGTGCTCGGTGCTCAGTATTCAGGGTGCTGGGTGCTCAGTGCTCGGGGTGCTGGGTGCTCAGTACTCAGGGTGCTGGGTGCTCAGTGCTCGGGGTGCTCGGTGCTCAGAACGCTGGGTGCTCAGTACTCAGGGTGCTGGGTGCTCAGTACTCAGGGTGCAGAGTGCTTAGTACTCAGGGTGCTAGGTGCTCAGTGCTCGGGGTGCTGGGTGCTCAGTGCTCAGTAATCAGGGTGCTGGGTGCTCAGTGCTCAGGGTGCTGGTTGCTCAGTGCTCAGGGTGCTGGGTGCTCAGTGCTCAGGGTGCTGGGTGCTCAGTACTCAGGGTGCTGGGTGCTCAGTACTCAGGGTGCTGGGTGCTCAGTGCTCGGGGTGCTGGGTGCTCAGTGCTTGGGGTGCTGGTTGCTCAGAGCTCGGGGTGCTCGGTGGTCAGTACTCAGGGGCTGGGTGCTCAGTGCTCGAGTTGCTCAGTACTCAGGGTGCTGTGTGTTCAGTGCTCAGGGTGCTGGGTGCTCAGTACTCAGGGTGCTCGGTGCTTAGTACTCAGGGTGCTGGGTGCTCAGTGCTCGGGGTGCTGGGTGCTCAGTGCTCAGTACTCAGGGTGCTCTGTGCTCAGTGCTCGGGGTGCTGGGTGCTCAGGGCTCAGTACTCAGGGTGATGGGTGCTCAGTGCTCAGTTTGCTGGGTGCTCAGTGCTCGGGGTGCTGGGTGCTCAGTACTCAGGGTGCTGGGTGCTCAGTACTCCGGGTGCTGGGTGCTCAGTTCTCGGGGTGCTCGGTGCTCAGTACTCAGTGCTCAGGGTGCTCAGTGCTCAGTGCTCAGGGTGCTGGGTGCTCAGTACTCAGGGTGCTGGGTGCTCAGTGCTCAGGGTGCTGGGTGCTCAGTACTCGGGGTGCTCGGTGCTCAGTGCTCAGGGTGCTGGGTGCTCAGTACTCGGGGTGCTCGGTGCTCAGTGCTCAGGGTGCTGGGTGCTCAGTACTCAGGGTGCTGGGAGCTCAGTGCTCAGGGTGATCTTTGCTCAGTACTCAGGGTGCTCACTACTCAGGGTGCTGGGTGCTCAGTGCTCAGGGTGCTGGGTGCTCAGTGCTCGGGGTGCTGGGTGCTCAGTGCTCAGTACTCAGGGTGCTGTGTGCTCAGTGCTCAGGGTGCTGTGTGCTCAGTGCTCAGGGTGCTGGGTACTCAGTACTCAGGGTGCTGGGTGCTCAGTGCTCAGGGTGCTCGGTGCTCAGTACGTTGGGTGCACAGTACTCAGGGTGCTGGGTGCTCAGTGCTCAGGGTGCGGGGTGCTCAGTGCTCAGAGTGCTGGGTGCTCAGTGCTCAGGGTGCTGGGTGCTCAGTGCTCAGGGTGCTGGGTGCTCAGTGCTCGGGGTGCTGGGTGCTCGGTTCTCGGGGTGCTGGGTGCTCAGTACTCGGGGTGCTCAGTGCTCAGTACTCAGGGTGCTGGGTGCTCAGTGCTCAGGGTGCTGGGTGCTCAGTACTCAGGGTGCTGGGTGCTCGGTGCTCAGTACGCTGGGTGCTCAGTACTCAGTGTGCTGGGTGCTCAGTACTCAGGGTGCTCGGTGCTCAGTACTCAGGGTGCTGGGTGCTCAGTGCTCGGGGTGCTGGGTGCTCAGTACTCAGGGTGCTGTGTGCTCAGTGCTCGGGGTGCTCAGTGCTCAGTACGCTGGGTGCTCAGTACTCAGGGTGCTGGGTGCTTAGTACTCAGGGTGCTAGGTGCTCAGTGCTCGGGGTGCTGGGTGCTAAGTGCTCAGTACTCAGGGTGCTGGGTGCTCAGTGCTCAGGGTGCTGGGTGCTCAGTGCTCAGGGTGCTGGGTGCTCAGTGCTCAGGGTGCTGGGTGCTCAGTACTCATGGTGCTGCGTGCTCAGGACTCAGGGTGCTGGGTGCTCAGTGCTCGGGGAGCTGGGTGCTCAGTGCTCGGGGTGCTGTGTGCTCAGTGCTCAGTGTGCACGGTGCTCAGTACTGAGGGTGCTGGGTGCTCAGTGCTCGAGGTGCTCAGTACTCAGGGTGCTGTCTGTTCAGTGCTCAGGGTGCTGGGTGCTCAGTACTCAGGGTGCTCGGTGTTTAGTACTCAGGGTGCTGGGTGCTCAGTGCTCGGGGTGCTGGGTGCTCAGTGCTCAGTACTCAGGGTGCTCTGTGCTCAGTGCTCGGGGTGCTGGGTGCTCAGTGCTCAGTACTCAGGGTGCTGGGTGCTCAGTGCTCAGTTTGCTGGGTGCTCAGTGCTCGGGGTGCTGGGTGCTCAGTGCTCAGTACTCAGGGTGTTGTGTGCTCAGTGCTCAGGGTGCTGTGTGCTCAGTGCTCAGGGTGCTGGGTGCTCAGTGCTCAGGGTGCTGGGTACTCAGTGCTCATGGTGCTGGGTGCTCAGTACTCAGGGTGCTGGGTGCTCAGTACTCTGGGTGCTGGGTGCTCAGTGCTCGGGGTGCTGGGTGCTCAGTGCTCGCGGTGCTGGGTGCTCAGTGCTTGGGGTGCTCGGTGCTCAGTACTCAGGGTGTTGGGTGCTCAGTTCTCGAGGTGCTCAGTACTCAGGGTGCTGTGTGTTCAGTGCTCAGGGTGCTGGGTGCTCTGTACTCAGGGTGCTGGGTGCTCAGTGCTCAGGGTGCTGGGTGCTCAGTGCTCAGGGTGCTGGTTGCTCAGTGCTCATGGTGCTGGGTGCTCAGTGCTCAGGGTGCTGGGTGCTCGGTGCTCGGGGTGCTGGGTGCTCAGTACTCGGGATGCTCGGTGCTCAGTACTCAGGTTGCTGGGTGCTCAGTGCTCAGGGTGCTGGGTGCTCAGTACTCAGGGTGCTGGGTGCTCGGTGCTCAGTACGCTGGGTGCTCAGTACTCAGGGTGCTGGGTGCTCAGTACTCAGGGTGCTGGGTGCTCAGTACTCAGGGTGCTGGGTGCTCAGTGCTCGGGGTGCTGGGTGCTCAGTACTCAGGGTGCTGGGTGCTCAGTGCTCGGGGTGCTCGGTGCTCAGTACGCTGGGTGCTCAGTACTCAGGGTGCTGGGTGCTCAGTACTCAGGGTGCTGGGTGCTTAGTACTCAGGGTGCTAGGTGCTCAGTGCTCGGGGTGCTGGGTGCTCAGTGCTCAGTACTCAGGGTGCTGGGTGCTCAGTGATCAGGGTGCTGGGTGCTCAGTGCTCAGGGTGCTGGGTGCTCAGTGCTCAGGGTGCTGGGTGCTCAGTACTCAGGGTGCTGGGTGCTCAGTACTCAGGGTGCTGGGTGCTCAGTGCTCGGGGTGCTGGGTGCTCAGTGCTCGGGGTGCTGGGTGCTCAGTGCTCGGGGTGCTCGGTGGTCAGTACTCAGGGTGCTGGGTGCTCAGTGCTCGAGGTGCTCAGAACTCAGGGTGCTGTGTGTTCAGTGCTCAGGGTGCTGGGTGCTCAGTACTCAGGGAGCTCGGTGCATAGTACTCAGGGTGCTGGGTGCTCAGTGCTCAGGGTGCTGGGTGCTCAGTGCTCAGTAGTCAGGGTGCTCTGTGCTCAGTGCTCGGGGTGCTGGGTGCTCAGTGCTCAGTACTCAGGGTGCTGGGTGCTCAGTGCTCAGTTTTCTGGGTGCTCAGTGCTCGGGGTGCTGGGTGCTCATTACTCAGGGTGCTGGGTGCTCAGTACTCCGGGTGCTGGGTGCTCAGTTCTCGGGGTGCTCGGTGCTCAGTACTCAGTGCTCAGGGTGCTCAGTGCTCAGTGCTCAGGGTGCTGGGTGCTCAGTACTCAGGGTGCTGGGTGCTCAGTGCTCAGGGTGCTGGGTGCTCAGTACTCGGGGTGCTTGGTGCTCAGTGCTCAGGGTGCTGGTTGCTCAGTACTCGGGGTGCTCGGTGCTCAGTACTCGGGGTGCTGGGTGCTCAGTACTCAGGGTGCTGGGTGCTCAGTACTCAGGGTGCTGGGTGCTCAGTGCTCGGGGTGCTCGGTGCTCAGTACGCTGGGTGCTCAGTACTCAGGGTGCTGGGTGCTCAGTACTCAGGGTGCTGGGTGCTTAGTACTCAGGGTGCTAGGTGCTCAGTGCTCGGGGTGTTGGGTGCTCAGTGCTCAGTACTCAGGGTGCTGGGTGCTCAGTGCTCAGGGTGCTGGGTGCTCAGTACTCAGGGTGCTGGGTGCTCAGTGCTTGGGGTGCTCGGTGCTCAGTACTCAGGGTGCTGGTTGCTCAGTTCTCGAGGTGCTCAGTACTCAGGGTGCTGTGTGTTCAGTGCTCAGGGTGCTGGGTGCTCAGTACTCAGGGTGCTTGGTGCTTAGTACTCAGGGTGCTGGGTGCTCAGTACTCAGGGTGCTCATTGCTCAGGGTGCTGGGTGCTCAGTACTCAGGGTGCTGGGTGCTCAGTGCTCAGGGTGCTCGGTGCTCAGTACGTTGGGTGCTCAGTACTCAGGGTGCTGGGTGCTCAGTACTCAGGGTGCTGGGTGCTCAGTGCTTGGGGTGCTCGGTGCTCAGTACTCAGGGTGCTGGTTGCTCAGTTCTCGAGGTGCTCAGTACTCAGGGTGCTGTGTGTTCAGTGCTCAGGGTGCTGTGTGCTCAGTACTCAGGGTGCTTGGTGCTTAGTACTCAGGGTGCTGGGTGCTCAGTACTCAGGGTGCTCATTGCTCAGGGTGCTGGGTGCTCAGTACTCAGGGTGCTGGGTGCTCAGTGCTCAGGGTGCTCGGTGCTCAGTACGTTGGGTGCTCAGTACTCAGGGTGCTGGGTGCTCAGTGCTCAGGGTGCTGGGTGCTCAGTGCTCAGGGTGCTGGGTGCTCAGTGCTCAGGCTGCTGGGTGCTCAGTGCTCAGGGTGCTGGGTGCTCAGTACTCGGGGTGCTCAGTGCTCAGTACTCAGGGTGCTGGGTGCTCAGTGCTCAGGGTGCTTGGTGCTCAGTACTCAGGGTGCTGGGTGCTCGGTGCTCAGTACGCTGGGTGCTCAGTACTCAGGGTGCTGGGTGCTCAGTACTCAGGGTGCTCGGTGCTCAGTATTCAGGGTGCTGGGTGCTCAGTGCTCGGGGTGCTGGGTGCTCAGTACTCAGGGTGCTGGGTACTCAGTGCTCGGGGTGCTCGGTGATCAGAACGCTGGGTGCTCAGTACTCAGGGTGCTGGGTGCTCAGTACTCAGGGTGCAGAGTGCTTAGTACTCAGGGTGCTAGGTGCTCAGTGCTCGGGGTGCTGGGTGCTCAGTGCTCAGTAATCAGGGTGCTGGGTGCTCAGTGCTCAGGGTGCTGGGTGCTCAGTGCTCAGGGTGCTGGGTGCTCAGTGCTCAGGGTGCTGGGTGCTCAGTACTCAGGGTGCTGGGTGCTCAGTACTCAGGGTGCTGGGTGCTCAGTGCTCGGGGTGCTGGGTGCTCAGTGCTTGGGGTGCTGGTTGCTCAGAGCTCGGGGTGCTCGGTGGTCAGTACTCAGGGTGCTGGGTGCTCAGTGCTCGAGGTGCTCAGTACTCAGGGTGCTGTGTGTTCAGTGCTCAGGGTGCTGGGTGCTCAGTACTCAGGGTGCTCGGTGCTTAGTACTCAGGGTGCTGGGTGCTCAGTGCTCGGGGTGCTGGGTGCTCAGTGCTCAGTACTTAGGGTGCTCTGTGCTCAGTGCTCGGGGTGCTGGGTGCTCAGTGCTCAGTACTCAGGGTGCTGGGTGCTCAGTGCTCAGTTTGCTGGGTGCTCAGTGCTCGGGGTGCTGGGTGCTCAGTACTCAGGGTGCTGGGTGCTCAGTACTCCGGGTGCTGGGTGCTCAGTTCTCGGGGTGCTCGGTGCTCAGTACTCAGTGCTCAGGGTGCTCAGTGCTCAGTGCTCAGGGTGCTGGGTGCTCAGTACTCAGGGTGCTGGGTGCTCAGTGCTCAGGGTGCTGGGTGCTCAGTACTCGGGGTGCTCAGTGCTCAGTACTCAGGGTGCTGGGTGCTCAGTGCTCAGGGTGCTGGGTGCTCAGTACTCAGGGTGCTGGGTGCTCGGTGCTCAGTACGCTGGGTGCTCAGTACTCAGTGTGCTGGGTGCTCAGTACTCAGGGTGCTCGGTGCTCAGTACTCAGGGTGCTGGGTGCTCAGTGCTCGGGGTGCTGGGTGCTCAGTACTCAGGGTGCTGTTTGCTCAGTGCTCGGGGTGCTCGGTGCTCAGTACGCTGGGTGCTCAGTACTCAGGGTGCTGGGTGCTCAGTGCTCGGGGTGCTCGGTGCTCAGTACGCTGGGTGCTCAGTACTCAGGGTGCTGGGTGCTCAGTACTCAGGGTGCTGGGTGCTTAGTACTCAGGGTGCTAGGTGCTCAGTGCTCGGGGTGTTGGGTGCTCAGTGCTCAGTACTCAGGGTGCTGGGTGCTCAGTGCTCAGGGTGCTGGGTGCTCAGTGCTCAGGGTGTTGGGTGCTCAGTTCTCAGGGTGCTGGGTGCTCAGTACTCATGGTGCTGGGTGCTCAGTACTCAGGGTGCTGGGTGCTCAGTGATCGGGGTGCTGGGTGCTCAGTGATCGGGGTGCTGGGTGCTCAGTGCTCGGGGTGCTCGGTGCTCAGTACTCAGGGTGCTGGGTGCTCAGTGCTCGAAGTGCTCAGTACTCAGGGTGCTGTGTGTTCAGTGCTCAGGGTGCTGGGTGCTCAGTACTCAGGGTGCTCGGTGCTTAGTACTCAGGGTGCTGGGTGCTCAGTGCTCGGGGTGCTGGGTGCTCAGTGCTCAGTAATCAGGGTGATCTGTGCTCAGTGATTGGGGTGCTGGGTGCTCAGTGCTCCGTACTCAAGGTGCTGGGTGCTCAGTGGTCAGTACTCAGGGTGCTGGGTGCTCAGTGCTCAGTTTGCTGGGTGCTCAGTGCTCGGGGTGCTGGGTGCTCAGTGCTCAGTAATCAGGGTGATCTGTGCTCAGTGATTGGGGTGCTGGGTGCTCAGTGCTCCGTACTCAAGGTGCTGGGTGCTCAGTGCTCAGGGTGCTGGGTGCTGAGTGCTCGGGGTGCTGGGTGCTCGGTTCTCGGGGTGCTGGGTGCTCAGTACTCGGGGTGCTCAGTGCTCAGTACTCAGGGTGCTGGGTGCTCAGTGCTCAGGGTGCTGGGTGCTCAGTACTCAGGGTGCTCGGTGCTCAGTACTCAGGGTGCTGGGTGCTCAGTGCTCGGGGTGCTGGGTGCTCAGTACTCAGGGTGCTCGGTGCTCAGTACTCAGGGTGCTGGGTGCTCAGTGCTCGGGGTGCTGGGTGCTCAGTACTCAGGGTGCTGTGTGCTCAGTGCTCGGGGTGCTCGGTGCTCAGTACGCTGGGTGCTCAGTACTCAGGGTGCTGGGTGCTCAGTGCTCGGGGTGCTCGGTGCTCAGTACGCTGGGTGCTCAGTACTCAGGGTGCTGGGTGCTCAGTACTCAGGGTGCTGGGTGCTTAGTACTCAGGGTGCTAGGTGCTCAGTGCTCGGGGTGTTGGGTGCTCAGTGCTCAGTACTCAGGGTGCTGGGTGCTCAGTGCTCAGGGTGCTGGGTGCTCAGTGCTCAGGGTGTTGGGTGCTCAGTTCTCAGGGTGCTGGGTGCTCAGTACTCATGGTGCTGGGTGCTCAGTACTCAGGGTGCTGGGTGCTCAGTGATCGGGGTGCTGGGTGCTCAGTGCTCGGGGTGCTGGGTGCTCAGTGCTCGGGGTGCTGGGTGCTCAGTGCTCGAAGTGCTCAGTACTCAGGGTGCTGTGTGTTCAGTGCTCAGGGTGCTGGGTGCTCAGTACTCAGGGTGCTCGGTGCTTAGTACTCAGGGTGCTGGGTGCTCAGTGCTCGGGGTGCTGGGTGCTCAGTGCTCAGTAATCAGGGTGATCTGTGCTCAGTGATTGGGGTGCTGGGTGCTCAGTGCTCCGTACTCAAGGTGCTGGGTGCTCAGTGGTCAGTACTCAGGGTGCTGGGTGCTCAGTGCTCAGTTTGCTGGGTGCTCAGTGCTCGGGGTGCTGGGTGCTCAGTGCTCAGTAATCAGGGTGATCTGTGCTCAGTGATCGGGGTGCTGGGTGCTCAGTGCTCGGGGTGCTGGGTGCTCAGTGCTCGGGGTGCTCGGTGCTCAGTATTCAGGGTGCTGGGTGCTCAGTGCTCGAAGTGCTCAGTACTCAGGGTGCTGTGTGTTCAGTGCTCAGGGTGCTGGGTGCTCAGTACTCAGGGTGCTCGGTGCTTAGTACTCAGGGTGCTGGGTGCTCAGTGCTCGGGGTGCTGGGTGCTCAGTGCTCAGTAATCAGGGTGATCTGTGCTCAGTGATTGGGGTGCTGGGTGCTCAGTGCTCCGTACTCAAGGTGCTGGGTGCTCAGTGCTCAGTACTCAGGGTGCTGGGTGCTCAGTGCTCAGTTTGCTGGGTGCTCAGTGCTCGGGGTGCTGGGTGCTCAGTGCTCAGTACTCAGGGTGTTGTGTGCTCAGTGCTCAGGGTGCTGTGTGCTCAGTGCTCAGGGTGCTGGGTGCTCAGTGCTCAGGGTGCTGGGTACTCAGTGCTCAGGGTGCTGGGTGCTCAGTACTCAGGGTGCTGGGTGCTCAGTACTCTGGGTGCTGGGTGTTCAGTGCTCGGGGTGCTGGGTGCTCAGTGCTCGCGGTGCTGGGTGCTCAGTGCTTGGGGTGCTCGGTGCTCAGTACTCAGGGTGTTGGGTGCTCAGTTCTCGAGGTGCTCAGTACTCAGGGTGTTGTGTGTTCAGTGCTCAGGGTGCTGGGTGCTCAGTACTCAGGGTGCTGGGTGCTCAGTGCTCAGGGTGCTCGGTGCTCAGTACGTTGGGTGCTCAGTACTCAGGGTGCTGGGTGCTCAGTGCTCAGGGTGCTGGGTGCTCAGTGCTCAGGGTGCTGGGTGCTCAGGTCTCAGGGTGCTGGGTGCTCAGTGCTCAGGGTGCTTTGTGCTCAGTGCTCAGGGTGCTGGGTGCTCGGTGCTCGGGGTGCTGGGTGCTCAGTACTCGGGATGCTCGGTGCTCAGTACTCAGGTTGCTGGGTGCTCAGTGCTCAGGGTGCTGGGTGCTCAGTACTCAGGGTGCTGGGTGCTCGGTGCTCAGTACGCTGGGTGCTCAGTACTCAGGGTGCTGGGTGCTCAGTACTCAGGGTGCTGGGTGCTCAGTACTCAGGGTGCTGGGTGCTCAGTGCTCGGGGTGCTGGGTGCTCAGTACTCAGGGTGCTGGGTGCTCAGTGCTCGGGGTGCTCGGTGCTCAGTACGCTGGGTGCTCAGTACTCAGGGTGCTGGGTGCTCAGTACTCAGGGTGCTGGGTGCTTAGTACTCAGGGTGCTAGGTGCTCGTTGCTCGGGGTGCTGGGTGCTCAGTGCTCAGTACTCAGGGTGCTGGGTGCTCAGTGATCAGGGTGCTGGGTGCTCAGTGCTCAGGGTGCTGGGTGCTCAGTGCTCAGGGTGCTGGGTGCTCAGTACTCAGGGTGCTGGGTGCTCAGTACTCAGCGTGCTGGGTGCTCAGTGCTCGGGGTGCTGGGTGCTCAGTGCTCGGGGTGCTCGGTGGTCAGTACTCAGGGTGCTGGGTGCTCAGTGCTCGAGGTGCTCAGAACTCAGGGTGCTGTGTGTTCAGTGCTCAGGGTGCTGGGTGCTCAGTACTCAGGGAGCTCGGTGCATAGTACTCAGGGTGCTGGGTGCTCAGTGCTCGGGGTGCTGGGTGCTCAGTGCTCAGTACTCAGGGTGCTCTGTGCTCAGTGCTCGGGGTGCTGGGTGCTCAGTGCTCAGTACTCAGGGTGCTGGGTGCTCAGTGCTCAGTTTTCTGGGTGCTCAGTGCTCGGGGTGCTGGGTGCTCATTACTCAGGGTGCTGGGTGCTCAGTTCTAGGGGTGCTCGGTGCTCAGTACTCAGTGCTCAGGGTGCTCAGTGCTCAGTGCTCAGGGTGCTGGGTGCTCAGTACTCAGGGTGCTGGGTGCTCAGTGCTCAGGGTGCTGTGTGCTCAGTACTCGGTGTGCTTGGTGCTCAGTGCTCAGGGTGCTGGTTGCTCAGTACTCGGCGTGCTCGGTGCTCAGTGCTCAGGGTGCTGGGTGCTCAATACTCAGGGTGCTGGGTGCTCAGTGCTCGGGGTGCTGGGTGCTCAGTGCTCAGGGTGCTGGGTGCTCAGTACTCAGGGTGCTGGGTGATCAGTACTCAGGGTGCTGGGTGCTCAGTACTCAGGGTGCTGGGTGCCCAGTTCCCGGGGTGCTGGGTGCTCAGTACTCAGGGTGCTGGATGCTCAGTACTCGGGGTGCTGGGTGCTCAGTACTCAGGGTGCTGGGTGCTCATTAGTCGGGGTGCTCGGTGCTCAGTACGTTGGGTGCTCAGTACTCAGGGTGCTGGGTGCTCAGTGCTCAGGGTGCTGGGTGCTCAGTGCTCAGGGTGCTGGGTGCTCAGTGCTCAGGGTGCTGGGTGCTCACTGCTCAGGGTGCTGGGTGCTCAGTGCTGAGGGTGCTGGGTGCTCAGTACTCGGGGTGCTCAGTGCTCAGTACTCAGGGTGCTGGGTGCTCAGTGCTCAAGGTGCTTGGTGCTCAGTACTCAGGGTGCTGGGTGCTCGGTGCTCAGTACGCTGGGTGCTCAGTACTCAGGGTGCTGGGTGCTCAGTACTCAGGGTGCTCGGTGCTCAGTATTCAGGGTGCTGGGTGCTCAGTGCTCGGGGTGCTGGGTGCTCAGTACTCAGGGTGCTGGGTGCTCAGTGCTCGGGGTGCTCGGTGCTCAGAACGCTGTGTGCTCAGTACTCAGGGTGCTGGGTGCTCAGTACTCAGGGTGCAGAGTGCTTAGTGCTCAGGGTGCTGGGTGCTCAGTGCTCAGGGTGCTGGGTGCTCAGTACTCAGGGTGCTGGGTGCTCAGTACTCAGGGTGCTGGGTGCTCAGTGCTCGGGGTGCTGGGTGCTCAATGCTTGGGGTGCTGGTTGCTCAGAGCTCGGGGTGCTCGGTGGTCAGTACTCAGGGTGCTGGGTGCTCAGTGCTCGAGGTGCTCAGTACTCAGGGTGCTGTGTGTTCAGTGCTCAGGGTGCTGGGTGCTCAGTACTCAGGGTGCTCGGTGCTTAGTACTCAGGGTGCTGGGTGCTCAGTGCTCGGGGTGCTGGGTGCTCAGTGCTCAGTACTCAGGGTGCTCTGTGCTCAGTACTCAGGGTGCTGCGTGCTCAGTGCTCGGGGTGCTGGGTGCTCAGTACTCGGGGTGCTCAGTGCTCAGTACTCAGGGTGCTGGGTGCTCAGTGCTCAAGGTGCTTGGTGCTCAGTACTCAGGGTGCTGGCTGCTCGGTGCTCAGTACGCTGGGTGCTCAGTACTCAGGGTGCTGGGTGCTCAGTACTCAGGGTGCTCGGTGCTCAGTATTCAGGGTGCTGGGTGCTCAGTGCTCGGGGTGCTGGGTGCTCAGTACTCAGGGTGCTGGGTGCTCAGTGCTCGGGGTGTTCGGTGCTCAGAACGCTGGGTGCTCAGTACTCAGGGTGCTGGGTGCTCAGTACTCAGGGTGCAGAGTGCTTAGTGCTCAGGGTGCTGGGTGCTCAGTGCTCAGGGTGCTGGGTGCTCAGTACTCAGGGTGCTGGGTGCTCAGTACTCAGGGTGCTGGGTGCTCAGTGCTCAGGGTGCTGGGTGCTCAATGCTTGGGGTGCTGGTTGCTCAGAGCTCGGGGTGCTCGGTGGTCAGTACTCAGGGTGCTGGGTGCTCAGTGCTCGAGGTGCTCAGTACTCAGGGTGCTGTGTGTTCAGTGCTCAGGGTGCTGGGTGCTCAGTACTCAGGGTGCTCGGTGCTTAGTACTCAGGGTGCTGGGTGCTCAGTGCTCGGGGTGCTGGGTGCTCAGTGCTCAGTACTCAGGGTGCTCTGTGCTCAGTACTCAGGGTGCTGCGTGCTCAGTGCTCGGGGTGCTGGTTGCTCAGTACTCAGGTTGCTGGGTGCTCAGTGCTCGGGGTGCTCGGTGCTCAGTACGCTGGGTGCTCAGTACTCAGGGTGCTGGGTGCTCAGTACTCAGGGTGCTGGGTGCTTAGTACTCAGGGTGCTAGGTGCTCAGTGCTCGGGGTGCTGGGTGCTCAGTGCTCAGTACTCAGGGTGCTGGGTGCTCAGTGATCAGGGTGCTGGGTGCTCAGTGCTCAGGGTGTTGGGTGGTCAGTGCTCAGGGTGCTGGGTGCTCAGTACTCAGGGTGCTGGGTGCTCAGTACTCAGGGTGCTGGGTGCTCAGTGCTCGGGGTGCTGGGTGCTCAGTGCTCGGGGTACTGGGTGCTCAGTGCTCGGGGTGCTCGGTGGTCAGTACTCAGGGTGCTGGGTGCTCAGTGCTCGAGGTGCTCAGAACTCAGGGTGCTGTGTGTTCAGTGCTCAGGGTGCTGGGTGCTCAGTACTCAGGGAGCTCGGTGCATAGTACTCAGGGTGCTGGGTGCTCAGTGCTCGGGGTGCTGGGTGCTCAGTGCTCAGTACTCAGGGTGCTCTGTGCTCAGTGCTCGGTGTGCTGGGTGCTCAGTGCTCAGTACTCAGGGTGCTGGGTGCTCAGTGCTCAGTTTTCTGGGTGCTGAGTGCTCGGGATGCTGGGTGCTCATTACTCAGTGTGCTGGGTGCTCAGTACTCCGGGTGCTGGGTGCTCAGTTCTCGGGGTGCTCGGTGCTCAGTACTCAGTGCTCAGGGTGCTGGGTGCTCAGTACTCAGGGTGCTGGGTGCTCAGTGCTCAGGGTGCTGGGTGCTCAGTACTCGGGGTGCTTGGTGCTCAGTGCTCAGGGTGCTGGTTGCTCAGTACTCGGGGTGCTCGGTGCTCAGTACTCGGGGTGCTGGGTGATCAGTACTCAGGGTGCTGGGTGCTCAGTACTCAGGGTGCTGGGTGATCAGTACTCAGGGTGCTGGGTGCTCAGTTCTCAGGGTGCTGGGTGCTCAGTGCCCGGGGTGCTGGGTGCTCATTACTCAGGGTGCTGGGTGCTCAGTACTCAGGGTGCTGGGAGCTCAGTGCTCAGGGTGCTGGGTGATCAGTACTCAGGGTGCTGGGAGCTCAGTGCTCAGGGTGATCTTTGCTCAGTACTCAGGGTGCTCACTACTCATGGTGCTGGGTGCTCAGTGCTCAGGGTGCTGGGTGCTCAGTGCTCAGGGTGCTGGGTGCTCAGTGCTCAGGGTGCTGGGTGCTCAGTACTCAGGGTGCTGGGTGCTCAGTGCTCGGGGTGCTGGGTGCTCAGTGCTCAGGGTGCTGGGTGCTCAGTACTCAGGGTGCTGGGTGATCAGTACTCAGGGTGCTGGGTGCTCAGTACTCGGGGTGCTCGGTGCTCAGTACGTTGGGTGCTCAGTACTCAGGGTGCTGGGTGCTCAGTGCTCAGGGTGCTGGGTGCTCAGTGCTCAGGGTGCTGGGTGCTCAGTGCTCAGGGTGCTGGGTGCTCAGTGCTCAGGGTGCTGGGTGCTCAGTGCTCAAGGTGCTGGGTGCTCAGTACTCGGGGTGCTCAGTGCTCAGTACTCAGGGTGCTGGGTGCTCAGTGCTCAGGGTGCTTGGTGCTCAGTACTCAGGGTGCTGGGTGCTCGGTGCTCAGTACGCTGGGTGCTCAGTACTCAGGGTGCTGGGTGCTCAGTACTCAGGGTGCTCGGTGCTCAGTATTCAGGGTGCTGGGTGCTCAGTGCTCGGGGTGCTGGGTGCTCAGTACTCAGGGTGCTGGGTGCTCAGTGCTCGGGGTGCTCGGTGCTCAGAACGCTGGGTGCTCAGTACTCAGGGTGCTGGGTGCTCAGTACTCAGGGTGCAGAGTGCTTAGTACTCAGGGTGCTAGGTGCTCAGTGCTCGGGGTGCTGGGTGCTCAGTGCTCAGTAATCAGGGTGCTGGGTGCTCAGTGCTCAGGGTGCTGGGTGCTCAGTGCTCAGGGTGCTGGGTGCTCAGTGCTCAGGGTGCTGGGTGCTCAGTACTCAGGGTGCTGGGTGCTCAGTACTCAGGGTGATGGGTGCTCAGTGCTCGGGGTGCTGGGTGCTCAGTGCTTGGGGTGCTGGTTGCTCAGAGCTCGGGGTGCTCGGTGGTCAGTACTCAGGGTGCTGGGTGCTCAGTGCTCAAGGTGCTCAGTACTAAGGGTGCTGTGTGTTCAGTGCTCAGGGTGCTGGGTGCTCAGTACTCAGGGTGCTCTCTGCTTAGTACTCAGGGTGCTGGGTGCTCAGTTCTCGGGGTGCTGGGTGCTCAGTGCTCAGTACTCAGGGTGCTCTGTGCTCAGTGCTCGGGGTGCTGGGTGCTCAGTGCTCAGTACTCAGGGTGCTGGGTGCTCAGTGCTCAGTTTGCTGGGTGCTCAGTGCTCGGGGTGCTGGGTGCTCAGTACTCAGGGTGCTGGGTGCTCATTACTCCGGGTGCTGGGTGCTCAGTTCTCGGGGTGCTCGGTGCTCAGTACTCAGTGCTCAGGGTGCTCAGTGCTCAGTGCTCAGGGTGCTGGGTGCTCAGTACTCAGGGTGCTGGGTACTCAGTGCTCAGGGTGCTGGGTGCTCAGTGCTCGGGGTGCTGGGTGCTCAGTGCTCAGGGTGCTGGGTGCTCAGTGCTCGGGGTGCTCGGTGCTCAGTGCTCAGGGTGCTGGGTGCTCAGTACTCAGGGTGCTGGGAGCTCAGTGATCAGGGTGATCTTTGCTCAGTACTCAGGGTGCTCACTACTCAGGGTGCTGGGTGCTCAGTGCTCAGGGTGCTGGGTGCTCAGTGCTCGGGGTGCTGGGTGCTCAGTGCTCAGTACTCAGGGTGCTGTGTGCTCAGTGCTCAGGGTGCTGTGTGCTCAGTGCTCAGGGTGCTGGGTGCTCAGTACTCAGGGTGCTGGGTGCTCAGTGCTCAGGGTGCTCGGTGCTCAGTACGTTGGGTGCTCAGTACTCAGGGTGCCGGGTGCTCAGTGCTCAGGGTGCGGGGTGCTCAGTGCTCAGGGTGCTGGGTGCTCAGTGCTCAGGGTGCTGGGGGCTCAGTGCTCAGGGTGCTGGGTGCTCAGTGCTCGGGGTGCTGGGTGCTCGGTGCTCGGGGTGCTGGGTGCTCATTACTCGGGGTGCTCAGTGCTCAGTAATCAGGGTGCTGGGTGCTCAGTGCTCAGGGTGCTGGGTGCTCAGTACTCAGGGTGCTGGGTGCTCGGTGCTCAGTACGCTAGGTGCTCAGTACTCAGTGTGCTGGGTGCTCAGTACTCAGGGTGCTCGGTGCTCAGTACTCAGGGTGCTGGGTGCTCAGTGCTCGGGGTGCTGGGTGCTCAGTACTCAGGGTGCTGTGTGCTCAGTGCTCGGGGTGCTCGGTGCTCAGTACGCTGGGTGCTCAGTACTCAGGGTGCTGGGTGCTCAGTACTCAGGGTGCTGGGTGCTTAGTACTCAGGGTGCTAGGTGCTCAGTGCTCGGGGTGCTGGGTGCTATGTGCTCAGTACTCAGGGTGCTGGGTGCTCAGTGCTCAGGGCGCTGGGTGCTCAGTGCTCAGGGTGCTGGGTGCTCAGTGCTCAGGGTGCTGGGTGCTCAGTACTCATGGTGCTGGGTGCTCAGGACTCAGGGTGCTGGGTGCTCAGTGCTCGGGGAGCTGGGTGCTCAGTGCTCGGGGTGCTGTGTGCTCAGTGCTCGGGGTGCACGGTGCTCAGTACTGAGGGTGCTGGGTGCTCAGTGCTCGAGGTGCTCAGTACTCAGGGTGCTGTGTGTTCAGTGCTCAGGGTGCTGGGTGCTCAGTACTCAGGGTGCTCTGTGCTTAGTACTCAGGGTGCTGGGTGCTCAGTGCTCGGGGTGCTGGGTGCACAGTGCTCAGTACTCAGGGTGCTCTGTGCTCAGTGCTCGGGGTGCTGGGTGCTCAGTGCTCAGTACTCAGGGTGCTGGGTGCTCAGTGCTCAGTTTGCTGGGTGCTCAGTGCTCGGGGTGCTGGGTGCTCAGTGCTCAGTACTCAGGGTGCTGTGTGCTCAGTGCTCAGGGTGCTGTGTGCTCAGTGCTCAGGGTGCTGGGTGCTCAGTGCTCAGGGTGCTGGGTACTCAGTGCTCAGGGTGCTGGGTGCTCAGTACTCAGGGTGCTGGGTGCTCAGTACTCTGGGTGCTGGGTGCTCAGTGCTCGGGGTGCTGGGTGCTCAGTGCTCGCAGTGCTGGGTGCTCAGTGCTTGGGGTTCTCGGTGCTCAGTACTCAGGGTGTTGGGTGCTCAGTTCTCGAGGTGCTCAGTACTCAGGGTGCGGTGTGTTCAGTGCTCAGGGTGCTGGGTGCTCAGTACTCAGGGTGCTGGGTGCTCAGTGCTCAGGGTGCTCGGTGCTCAGTACGTTGGGTGCTCAGTACTCAGGGTGCTGGGTGCTCAGTGCTCAGGGTGCTAGGTGCTCAGTGCTCAGGGTGCTGGGTGCTCAGTGCTCAGGGTGCTGGGTGCTCAGTGCTCAGGGTGCTGGGTGCTCAGTGCTCGGGGTGCTGGGTGCTCGGTGCTCGGGGTGCTGGGTTCTCAGTACTCGGGATGCTCGGTGCTCAGTACTCAGGGTGCTGGGTGCTCAGTGCTCAGGGTGCTGGGTGCTCAGTACTCAGGGTGCTGGGTGCACGGTGCTCAGTACGCTGGGTGCTCAGTACTCAGGGTGCTGGGTGCTCAGTACTCAGGGTGCTGGGTGCTCAGTACTCAGGGTGCTGGGTGCTCAGTGCTCGGGGTGCTGGGTGCTCAGTACTCAGGGTGCTGGGTGCTCAGTGCTCGGGGTGCTCGGTGCTCAGTACGCTGGGTGCTCAGTACTCAGGGTGCTGGGTGCTCAGTACTCAGGGTGCTGGCTGCTTAGTACTCAGGGTGCTAGGTGCTCAGTGCTCGGGGTGCTGGGTGCTCAGTGCTCAGTACTCAGGGTGCTGGGTGCTCAGTGATCAGGGTGCTGGGTGCTCAGTGCTCAGGGTGCTGAGTGCTCAGTGCTCAGGGTGCTGGGTGCTCAGTACTCAGGGTGCTGGGTGCTCAGTACTCAGGGTGCTGGGTGCTCAGTGCTCGGGGTGCTGGGTGCTCAGTGCTTGGGGTGCTGGGTGCTCAGTGCTCGTGGTGCTCGGTGGTCAGTACTCAGGGTGCTGGGTGCTCAGTGCTCGAGGTGCTCAGAACTCAGGGTGCTGTGTGTTCAGTGCTCAGGGTGCTGGGTGCTCAGTACTCAGGGAGCTCGGTGCATAGTACTCAGGGTGCTGGGTGCTCAGTGCTCGGGGTGCTGGGTGCTCAGTGCTCAGTACTCAGGGTGCTCTGTGCTCAGTGCTCGGGGTGCTGGGTGCTCAGTGCTCAGTACTCAGGGTGCTGGGTGCTCAGTGCTCAGTTTCCTGGGTGCTCAGTGCTCGGGGTGCTGGGTGCTCATTACTCAGGGTGCTGGGTGCTCAGTACTCCGGGTGCTGGGTGCTCAGTTCTCGGGGTGCTCTTTGCTCAGTACTCAGTGCTCAGGGTGCTCAGTGCTCAGTGCTCAGGGTGCTGGGTGCTCAGTACTCAGGGTGCTGGGTGCTCAGTGCTCAGGGTGCTGGGTGCTCAGTACTCGGGGTGCTTGGTGCTCAGTGCTCAGGGTGCTGGTTGCTCAGTACTCGGGGTGCTCGGTGCTCAGTACTCGGGGTGCTGGGTGATCAGTACTCAGGGTGCTGGGTGCTCAGTACTCGGGGTGCTGGGTGATCAGTACTCAGGGTGCTGGGTGCTCAGTACTCAGGGTGCTGGGTGCTCAGTGCCCGGAGTGCTGGGTGCTCAGTACTCAGGGTGCTGGGTGCTCAGTACTCAGGGTGCTGGGAGCTCAGTGCTCAGGGTGATCTTTGCTCAGTACTCAGGGTGCTCACTACTCAGGGTGCTGGGTGCTCAGTGCTCAGGGTGCTGGGTGCTCAGTGCTCAGGGTGCTGGGTGCTCAGTGCTCAGGGTGCTGGGTGCTCAGTACTCAGGGTGCTGGGTGCTCAGTGCTCGGGGTGCTGGGTGCTCAGTGCTCAGGGTGCTGGGTGCTCAGTACTCAGGGTGCTGGGTGATCAGTACTCAGGGTGCTGGGTGCTCAGTACTCAGGGTGCTGGGTGCTCAGTGCCCGGGGTGCTGGGTGCTCAGTACTCAGGGTGCTGGATGCTCAGTACTCGGGGTGCTGGGTGCTCAGTGCCCGGGGTGCTGGGTGCTCAGTACTCAGGGTGCTGGGTGCTCATTGCTCGGGGTGCTGGGTGCTCAGTGCTCAGTACTCAGGGTGCTGGGTGCTCAGTACTCAGGGTGCTGGGTTCTCAGTACTCGGGTGCTGGGTGCTCAGTGCTCAGGGTTCTGGGTGCTCAGTGCTCGGTGTGCTGGGTGCACAGTGCTCAGTACTCAGGGTGCTGGGTGCTCAGTGCTCGGGGTGCTGGGTGCTCAGTGCTTAGTACTCAGGGTGCTGGGTGCTCAGTGCTCAGGGTGCTGTGTGCTCAGTGCTCAGGGTGCTGGGTGCTCAGTGCTCAGGGTGCTGGGTACTCAGTGCTCAGGGTGCTGGGTGCTCAGTACTCAGGGTGCTGGGTGCTCAGTACTCAGGGTGCTGGGTGCTCAGTGCTCGGGTTGCTGGGTGCTCAGTGCTCGCGTTGCTGGGTGCTCAGTGCTCGGGGTGCTCGGTGCTCAGTACTCAGGATGCTGGGTGCTCAGTGCTCGAGGTGCTCAGTACTCAGGGTGCTGTGTGTTCAGTGCTCAGGGTGCTGGGTGCTCAGTACTCAGGGTGCTCGGTGCTTAGTACTCAGGGTGCTGGGTGCTTAGTACTCCGGGTGCTCGGTGCTCAGTGCTCAAAGTGCTGGGTGCTCAGTACTCAGGGTGCTCATTGCTCAGGGTGCTGGGTGCTCAGTACTCAGGGTGCTGGGTGCTCAGTGCTCGGGGTGCTGGGTGCTCAGTACTCAGGATGCTGGGTGCTCAGTACTCCGGGTGCTGGGTGCTCAGTTCTCGGGGTGCTCGGTGCTCAGTACTCAGTGATCAGGGTGCTCAGTGCTCAGTGCTCAGGGTGCTGGGTGTTCAGTACTCAGGGTGCTGGGTGCTCAGTACTCAGGGTGCTGGGTGCTCAGTGCTCAGGGTGCTGGCTGCTCAGTACTCGGGGTGATCGGTGCTCAGTGCTCAGGGTGCTGGGTGCTCAGTACTCAGGGTGCTGGGTGCTCAGTACTCAGGGTGCTGGGTGCTCAGTGCTCAGGGTGCTGGGTACTCAGTGCTCGGGGTGCTCGGTGCTCAGTACGCTCGGTGCTCAGTACTCAGGGTGCTGGGTGCTCAGTACTCAGGGTGCTGGGTGCTCAGTACTCAGGGTGCTGGGTGCTCACTGCTCAGGGTGCTGGGTGCTCAGTACTCAGGGTGCTGGGAGCTCAGTGCTCAGGGTGATCTTTGCTCAGTACTCAGGGTGTTCAGTGCTCGGGGTTCTGGGTGCTCAGTGCTCAGGGTGATCGGTGCTCAGTACTCAGGGTGCTGGGTGCTCAGTACTCAGGGTGCTGGGTGCTCAGTACTCAGGGTGCTGGGTGCTCAGTGCGAAGGGTGCTGGGTGATGGGTGCTCAGTGTGCTGGGTGCTCAGTGCTCAGGGTGCTGGGTGCTCAGTGCTCGGGGTGCTGGGTGCTCATTACTCAGGGTGCTGGGTGCTCAGTGCTCGGGTTGCTGGGTGCACAGTGTTCGGGGTGCTGGGTGCTCAGTGCTCAGTACTCAGGGTGCTGGGTGCTCAGTGCTCGGGGTGTTGGGTGCTCAGTGCTCAGTACTCAGGGTGCTGCGTGCTCAGTGCTCAGGGTGCTGTGTGCTCAGTGCTCAGGGTGCTGGCTGCTCAGTGCTCGGGGTGCTGGGTGCTCAGTGCTCGGGGTGCTGGGTGCTCAGTGCTCAGTGCTCAGGGTGCTGGGTGCTCAGTGCTCAGTGCTCAGGGTGCTGGTTGCTCAGTACTCAGGGTGCTGGGTGCTCAGTACTCAGGGTGCTGGGTGCTCAGTGCTCAGGGTGCTGTTTGCTCAGTACTCAGTGTGCTGGGTACTCAGTACTCAGGGTGCTGGGTGCTCGGTGCTCAGTAGGCTGGGTGCTCAGTACTCAGGGTGCTGGGTGCTCAGTACTCAGGGTGCTCGGTGCTCAGTACTCAGGTTGCTGGGTGCTCAGTGCTCGGGGTGCTGGGTGCTCAGTACTCAGGGTGCTGGGTGCTCAGTGCTCGGGGTGCTCGGTGCTCAGTACGCTGGGTGCTCAATACTCAGGGTGCTGTTTGCTCAGTACTCAGGGTGCTGGGTGCTTAGTACTCAGGGTGCTCGGTGCTCAGTGCTCAGGGTGCTGGGTGCTCAGTGCTTGGGGTGCTGGGTGCTCAGTACTCAGGGTGCTGGGTGCTCAGTACTCCGGGTGCTGGGTGCTCAGTTCTCGGGGTGCTCGGTGCTCAGTACTCCGTGCTCAGGGTGCTCAGTGATCAGTGCTCAGGGTGCTGGGTGTTCAGTACTCAGGGTGCTGGGTGCTCAGTACTCAGGGTGCTGGGTGCTCAGTGCTCAGGGTGCTGGCTGCTCAGTACTCGGGGTGATCGGTGCTCAGTGCTCAGGGTGCTGGGTGCTCAGTACTCAGGGTGCTGGGTGCTCAGTACTCAGGGTGCTGGGAGCTCAGTGCTCAGGGTGATCTTTGCTCAGTACTCAGGGTGCTCAGTGCTCGGGGTTCTGGGTGCTCAGTGCTCAGGGTGATCGGTGCTCATTACTCAGGGTGCTGGGTGCTCAGTGCTCAGGGTGCTGGGTGCTCAGTCCTCAGGGTGCTCAGTGCTCAGGGTGCTGGGTGCTCAGTGCTCGGGGTGCTCGGTGCTCAGTACTCAGGGTGCTGAGTGCTCAGTACTCAGCGTGCTGCGTGCTCAGTACTCAGGGTGCTGGGTGCTCAGAGCGAAGGGTGCGGGGTGATCAGTGCTCAGTGTGCTGGGTGCTCAGTGCTCAGGGTGCTGGGTGCTCAGTGCTCGGGGTGCTGGGTGCTCAGTACTCAGGGAGCTGGGTGCTCAGTGCTCGGGGTGCTGGGTGCTCAGTGCTCAGGGTGCTGGGTGCTCAGTGCTCAGTACTCAGGGTGCTGGGTGCTCAGTGCTCGGGGTGCTGGGTGCTCAGTGCTCAGTACTCAGGGTGCCGGGTGCTCAGTGCTCAGGGTGCTGTGTGCTCAGTGCTCAGGGTGCTGCTTGCTCAGTGCTCGGGGTGCTGGGTGCTCAGTGCTCGGGGTGCTGGGTGCTCAGTGCTCAGGGTGCTGGGTGCTCTGTGCTCAGGGTGCTGGGTGCTCAGTACTCAGGGTGCTGGGTGCTCGGTGCTCAGTACGCTGGGTGCTCAGGACTCAGGGTGCTGGGTGCTCAGTACTCAGGGTGCTCGGTGCTCAGTACTCAGGGTGCTGGGTGCTCAGTGTTCGGGGTGCTGGGTGCTCAGTACTCAGGGTGCTGGGTGCTCAGTGATCGGTGTGCTCGGTGCTCAGTACGCTGGGTGCTCAGTACTCAGGGTGCTGGCTGCTCAGTACTCAGGGTGCTGGGTGCTTAGTACTCAGGGTGCTGGGTGCTCAGTGCTCAGGGTTCTGGGTGCTCAGTGTTCAGTACTCAGGGTGCTGGGTGCTCAGTGCTCAGGGCGCTGGGTGCTCAGTGCTCAGGGTGCTGGGTGCTCAGTGCTCAGGGCGCTGGGTACTCAGTGCTCAGGGTGCTGGGTGCTCAGTACTCAGGGTGCTGGGTGCTCAGTACTCAGGGTGCTGGGTGCTCAGTGCTCGGGGTGCTGGGTGCTCAGTGCTCGGTTTGCTGGGTGCTCAGTGCTCGGGGTGCTCGGTGCTCAGTACTCAGGGTGCTGGGTGCTCAGTGCTCGAGGTGCTCAGTACTCAGGGTGCTGTGTGTTCAGTGCTCAGGTTGCTGGGTGCTCAGTACTCAGGGTGCTCGGTGCTTAGTACTCAGGGTGCTGGGTGCTCAGTGCTCGGGGTGCTGGGTGCTCAGTGCTCAGTACTCAGGGTGCTGGGTGCTCAGTGCTCGGGGTGCTGGGTGCTCAGTGCTCAGTACTCAGGGTGCTGGGTGCTCAGTGCTCAGGGTGCTGGATGCTCAGTGCTCGGGGTGCTGGGTGCTCAGTACTCAGGGTGCTGGGTGCTCAGTACTCCGGGTGCTGGGTGCTCAGTTCTCGGGGTGCTCGGTGCTCAGTACTCAGTGCTCAGGGTGCTCAGTGCTCAGTGCTCAGGGTGCTTGGTGTTCAGCACTCAGGGTGCTGGGTGCTCAGTGCTCAGGGTGCTGTGTGCTCGGTGCTCAGTACGTTGGGTGCTCAGTACTCAGGGTGCTGGGTGCTTAGTACTCAGGGTGCTGGGTGCTCAGTGCTCAGGGTGCTGTGTGCTCGGTGCTCAGTACGTTGGGTGCTTAGTACTCAGGGTGCTGTGTGCTCAGTGCTCAGGGTGCTGGCTGCTCAGTACTCGGGGTGATCGGTGCTCAGTGCTCAGGGTGCTGGGTGCTCAGTGCTCAGGGTGCTGAGTGCTCAGTACTCAGGGTGCTGGGTGCTCAGTGCTCAGGTTGCTGGGTCCTCATTGCTCTGGGTGCTCGGTGCTCAGTACGCTCGGTGCTCAGTACTCAGGGTGCTGGGTGCTCAGTACTCAGGGTGCTGGGTGCTCAGTTCTCAGGGTGCTGGGTGCTCAGTGCTCAGGGTGCTGGGTGCTCAGTACTCAGATTGCTGGGAGCTCAGTGCTCAGGGTGATCTTTGCTCAGTACTCAGGGTGCTCAGTGCTCGGGGTTCTGGGTGCTCAGTCCTCAGGGTGATCGGTGCTCAGTACTCAGGGTGCTGGGTGCTCAGTGCTCAGGGTGCTGGGTGCTCAGTCCTCAGGGTGCTCAGTGCTCAGGGTGCTGGGTGCTCAGTGCTCGGGGTGCTCGGTGCTCAGTACTCAGAGTGCTGAGTGCTCAGTACTCCGTGTGCTGTGTGCTCAGTACTCAGTGTGCTGGGTGCTCAGTGCGAAGGGTGCTGGGTGATCAGTGCTCAGTGTGCTGGGTGCTCAGTGCTCAGGGTGCTGGGTGCTCAGTGCTCGGGGTGCTGGGTGCTCAGTACTCAGGGTGCTGGGTGCTCAGTGCTCGGGGTGCTGGGTGCTCAGTGCTCGGGGTGCTGGGTGCTCAGTGCTCAGTACTCAGGGTGCTGGGTGCTCAGTGCTCGGGGTGCTGGGTGCTCAGTGCTCAGTACTCAGGGTGCTGGGTGCTCACTGCTCAGGGTGCTGTGTGCTCAGTGCTCAGCGTGCTGGGTGCTCAGTGCTCAGGGTGCTGGGTACTCATTGCTCAGGGTGCTGGGTGCTCAGTACTCATGGTGCTGGGTGCTCAGTGCTCAGGGTGCTGGGTGCTCAGTACTCAGGGTGCTGGGTGTTCAGTGCTCGGGGTGCTGGGTGCTCAGTGCTCAGGGTGCTGGGTGCTCAGTACTCAGGGTGCTGGTTGCTCAGTACTCAGGGTGCTGGGTGCTCAGTGCTCAGGGTGCTGGGTACTCAGTGCTCAGGGTGCTGGGTGCTCAGTGCTCAGGGTGCTGTGTGCTCAGTGCTCAGGGTGCTGGGTGCTCAGTGCTCAGGGTGCTGGGTACTCATTGCTCAGGGTGCTGGGTGCTCAGTACTCAGGGTGCTGGGTGCTCAGTGCTCAGGGTGCTGGGTGCTCAGTACTCAGGGTGCTGGGTGCTCAGTGCTCGGGGTGCTGGGTGCTCAGTGCTCAGGGTGCTGGGTGCTCAGTGCTCAGGGTGCTGGGTGCTCAGTACTCAGGGTGCTGGGTGCTCAGTACTCAGGGTGCTGGTTGCTCAGTGCTCGGGGTGCTGGGTGCTCAGTGCTCAGTGCTCAGGGTGCTGGGTGCTCAGTGCTCAGTGCTCAGGGTGCTGGTTGCTCAGTACTCAGGGTGCTGGGTGCTCAGTACTCAGGGTGCTGGGTGCTCAGTGCTCAGGGTGCTGTTTGCTCAGTACTCAGGGTGCTGGGTGCTCAGTACTCAGGGTGCTGGGTGCTCGGTGCTCAGTACGCTGGGTGCTCAGTACTCAGGGTGCTGGGTGCTCAGTACTCAGGGTGCTCGGTGCTCAGTACTCAGGGTGCTGGGTGCTCAGTGCTCGGGGTGCTGGGTGCTCAGTACTCAGGGTGCTGGGTGCTCAGTGCTCGGGGTGCTCGGTGCTCAGTACGCTGGGTGCTCAATACTCAGGGTGCTGTGTGCTCAGTACTCAGGGTGCTGGGTGCTTAGTACTCAGGGTGCTCGGTGCTCAGTGCTCAGGGTGCTGGGTGCTCAGTGCTTGGGGTGCTGGGTGCTCAGTACTCAGGGTGCTGGGTGCTCAGTACTCCGGGTGCTGGGTGCTCAGTTCTCGGGGTGCTCGGTGCTCAGTACTCAGTGCTCAGGGTGCTCAGGGATCAGTGCTCAGGGTGCTGGGTGTTCAGTACTCAGGGTGCTGGGTGCTCAGTACTCAGGGTGCTGGGTGCTCAGTGCTCATGGTGCTGGCTGCTCAGTACTCGGTGAGATCAGTGCTCAGTGCTCAGGGTGCTGGGTGCTCAGTACTCAGGGTGCCTGGTGCTCAGTACTCAGGGTGCTGGGTGCTCAGTGCTCAGGGTGCTTGGTACTCAGTGCTCGGGGTGCTCGGTGCTCAGTACGCTCGGTGCTCAGTACTCAGGGTGCTGGGTGCTCAGTACTCAGGGTGCTGGGTGCTCAGTACTCAGGGTGCTGGGTGCTAAGTGCTCAGGGTGCTGGGTGCTCAGTACTCAGGGTGCTGGGAGCTCAGTGCTCAGGGTGATCTTTGCTCAGTACTCAGGGTGCTCAGTGCTCGGGGTTCTGGGTGCTCAGTGCTCAGGGTGATCGGTGCTCATTACTCTGGGTGCTGGGTGCTCAGTGCTCAGGGTGCTGGGTGCTCAGTCCTCAGGGTGCTCAGTGCTCAGGGTGCTGGGTGCTCAGTGCTCGGGGTGCTCGGTGCTCAGTACTCAGGGTGCTGAGTGCTCAGTACTCAGGGTGCTGCGTGCTCAGTACTCAGGGTGCTGGGTGCTCAGAGCGAAGGGTGCTGGGTGATCAGTGCTCAGTGTGCTGGGTGCTCAGTGCTCAGGGTGCTGGGTGCTCAGTGCTCGGGGTGCTGGGTGCTCAGTACTCAGGGAGCTGGGTGCTCAGTGCTCAGGGTGCTGGGTGCTCAGTGCTCGGGGTGCTGTGTGCTCAGTGCTCAGTACTCAGGGTGCTTGGTGCTCAGTGCTCGGGGTGCTGGGTGCTCAGTGCTCAGTACTCAGGGTGCCGGGTGCTCAGTGCTCAGTACGCTGGGTGCTCAGTACTCAGGGTGCTGGGTGCTCAGTACTCAGGGTGCTCGGTGCTCAGTACTCAGGGTGCTGTGTGCTCAGTGTTCGGGGTGCTGTTTGCTCAGTACTCAGGGTGCTGGGTGCTCAGTGCTCGGTGTGCTCGGTGCTCAGTACGCTGGGTGCTCAGTACTCAGGGTGCTGGGTGCTCAGTACTCAGGGTGCTGGGTGCTTATTACTCAGGGTGCTGGCTGCTCAGTGCTCAGGGTTCTGGGTGCTCAGTGTTCAGTACTCAGGGTGCTGGGTGCTCAGTGCTCAGGGTGCTGGGTGCTCAGTGCTCAGGGTGCTGGGTGCTCAGTGCTCAGGGCGCTGGGTACTCAGTGCTCAGGGTGCTGGGTGCTCAGTACTCAGGGTGCTGGGTGCTCAGTACTCAGGGTGCTGGGTGCTCAGTGCTCGGGGTGCTGGGTGCTCAGTGCTCGGTGTGCTGGGTGCTCAGTGCTCGGGGTGCTCGGTGCTCAGTACTCAGGGTGCTGGGTGCTCAGTGCTCGAGGTGCTCAGTACTCAGGGTGCTGTGTGTTCAGTGCTCAGGGTGCTGGGTGCTCAGTACTCAGGGTGCTCGGTGCTTAGTACTCAGGGTGCTGGGTGCTCAGTGCTCGGGGTGCTGGGTGCTCAGTGCTCAGTACTCAGGGTGCTGGGTGCTCAGTGCTCGGGGTGCTGGGTGCTCAGTGCTCAGTACTCAGGGTGCTGGGTGCTCAGTGCTCAGGGTGCTGGGTGCTCAGTGCTCGGGGTGCTGGGTGCTCAGTACTCAGGGTGCTGGGTGCTCAGTACTCCGGGTGCTGGGTGCTCAGTTCTCGTGGTGCTCGGTGCTCAGTACTCAGTGCTCAGGGTGCTCAGTGCTCAGTGCTCAGGGTGCTTGGTGTTCAGCACTCAGGGTGCTGGGTGCTCAGTGCTCAGGGTGCTGTGTGCTCGGTGCTCAGTACGTTGGGTGCTCAGTACTCAGGGTGCTGGGTGCTTAGTACTCAGGCTGCTGGGTGCTCAGTGCTCAGGGTGCTGTGTGCTCGGTGCTCAGTACATTGGGTGCTCAGTACTCAGGGTGCTGTGTGCTCAGTGCTCAGGGTGCTGGCTGCTCAGTACTCGGGGTGATCGGTGCTCAGTGCTCAGGGTGCTGGGTGCTCAGTGCTCAGGGTGCTGGGTGCTCAGTACTCAGGGTGCTGGGTGCTCAGTGCTCAGGGTGCTGGGTCCTCAGTGCTTGGGGTGCTCGGTGCTCAGTACGCTCGGTGCTCAGTACTCAGGGTGCTGGGTGCTCAGTACTCAGGGTGCTGGGTGCTCAGTGCTCAGGGTGCTGGGTGCTCAGTGCTCAGGGTGCTGGGTGCTCAGTACTCAGGGTGCTGGGAGCTCAGTGCTCAGGGTGATCTTTGCTCAGTACT
The DNA here is from genome assembly GCF_018167655.1 of Microtus oregoni. NCBI lineage: Eukaryota > Metazoa > Chordata > Mammalia > Rodentia > Cricetidae > Microtus > Microtus oregoni. Next base: position 691,197 of record NW_024543284.1, on the reverse strand, counting down.
CAGGGTGCTCAGTGCTCAGGGTTCTGGGTGCTCAGTGCTCAGGGAGATCGGTGCTTAGTACTCAGGGTGCTGGGTGCTCAGTGCTCAGGGTGCTGGGTGCTCAGTCCTCAGGGTGCTCAGTGCTCAGGGTGCTGGGTGCTCAGTGCTTGGGGTGCTCGGTGCTCAGTACTCAGGGTGCTGAGTGCTCAGTACTCCGTGTGCTGTGTGCTCAGTACTCAGGGTGCTGGGTGCTCAGTGCGAAGGGTGCTGGGTGATCAGTGCTCAGTGTGCTGGGTGCTCAGTGCTCAGGGTGCTGGGTGCTCAGTGCTCGGGGTGCTGGGTGCTCAGTACTCAGGGTGCTGGGTGCTCAGTGCTCGGGGTGCTGGGTGCTCAGTGCTCGGGGTGCTGGGTGCTCAGTGCTCAGTACTCAGGGTGCTGGGTGCTCAGTGCTCGGGGTGCTGGGTGCTCAGTGCTCAGTACTCAGGGTGCTGGGTGCTCACTGCTCAGGGTTCAGTGTGCTCAGTGCTCAGCGTGCTGGGTGCTCAGTACTCAGGGTGCTGGGTGCTCAGTGCTCATGGTGCTGGCTGCTCAGTACTCGGTGAGATCAGTGCTCAGTGCTCAGGGTGCTGGGTGCTCAGTACTCAGGGTGCCTGGTGCTCAGTACTCAGGGTGCTGGGTGCTCAGTGCTCAGGGTGATGGGTACTCAGTGCTCGGGGTGCTCGGTGCTCAGTACGCTCGGTGCTCAGTACTCAGGGTGCTGGGTGCTCAGTACTCAGGGTGCTGGGTGCTAAGTGCTCAGGGTGCTGGGTGCTCAGTACTCAGGGTGCTGGGAGCTCAGTGCTCAGGGTGATCTTTGCTCAGTACTCAGGGTGCTCAGTGCTCGGGGTTCTGGGTGCTCAGTGCTCAGGGTGATCGGTGCTCATTACTCAGGGTGCTGGGTGCTCAGTGCTCAGGGTGCTGGGTGCTCAGTCCTCAGGGTGCTCAGTGCTCAGGGTGCTGGGTGCTCAGTGCTCGGGGTGCTCGGTGCTCAGTACTCAGGGTGCTGAGTGCTCAGTACTCAGGGTGCTGGGTGCTCAGAGCGAAGGGTGCTGGGTGATCAGTGCTCAGTGTGCTGGGTGCTCAGTGCTCAGGGTGCTGGGTGCTCAGTGCTCGGGGTGCTGGGTGCTCAGTACTCAGGGAGCTGGGTGCTCAGTGCTCAGGGTGCTGGGAGCTCAGTACTCGGGTTGCTGGGTGCTCAGTGCTCAGTACTCAGGGTGCTGGGTGCTCAGTGCTCGGGGTGCTGGGTGCTCAGTGCTCAGTACTCAGGGTGCTGGGTGCTCAGTGCTCGGTGTGCTCGGTGCTCAGTACGCTGGGTGCTCAGTACTCAGGGTGCTGGGTGCTCAGTACTCAGGGTGCTGGGTGCTTAGTACTCAGGGTGCTGGCTGCTCAGTGCTCAGGGTTCTGGGTGCTCAGTGTTCAGTACTCAGGGTGCTGGGTGCTCAGTGCTCAGGGTGCTGGGTGCTCAGTGCTCAGGGTGCTGGGTGCTCAGTGCTCAGGGTGCTGGGTGCTCAGTGCTCAGGGCGCTGGGTACTCAGTGCTCAGGGTGCTGGGTGCTCAGTACTCAGGGTGCTGGGTGCTCAGTACTCAGGGTGCTGGGTGCTCAGTGCTCGGGGTGCTGGGTGCTCAGTGCTCGGTGTGCTGGGTGCTCAGTGCTCGGGGTGCTCGGTGCTCAGTACTCAGGGTGCTGGGTGCTCAGTGCTCGAGGTGCTCAGTACTCAGGGTGCTGTGTGTTCAGTGCTCAGGGTGCTGGGTGCTCAGTACTCAGGGTGCTCGGTGCTTAGTACTCAGGGTGCTGGGTGCTCAGTGCTCGGGGTGCTGGGTGCTCAGTGCTCAGTACTCAGGGTGCTGGGTGCTCAGTGCTCGGGGTCCTGGGTGCTCAGTGCTCAGTACTCAGGGTGCTGGGTGCTCAGTGCTCAGGGTGCTGGGTGCTCAGTGCTCGGGGTGCTGGGTGCTCAGTACTCAGGGTGCTGGGTGCTCAGTACTCCGGGTGCTGGGTGCTCAGTTCTCGTGGTGCTCGGTGCTCAGTACTCAGTGCTCAGGGTGCTCAGTGCTCAGTGCTCAGGGTGCTTGGTGTTCAGCACTCAGGGTGCTGGGTGCTCAGTGCTCAGGGTGCTGTGTGCTCGGTGCTCAGTACGTTGGGTGCTCAGTACTCAGGGTGCTGGGTGCTTAGTACTCAGGCTGCTGGGTGCTCAGTGCTCAGGGTGCTGTGTGCTCGGTGCTCAGTACATTGGGTGCTCAGTACTCAGGGTGCTGTGTGCTCAGTGCTCAGGGTGCTGGCTGCTCAGTACTCGGGGTGATCGGTGCTCAGTGCTCAGGGTGCTGGGTGCTCAGTGCTCAGGGTGCTGGGTGCTCAGTACTCAGGGTGCTGGGTGCTCAGTGCTCAGGGTGCTGGGTCCTCAGTGCTATTGGTGCTCGGTGCTCAGTACGCTCGGTGCTCAGTACTCAGGGTGCTGGGTGCTCAGTACTCAGGGTGCTGGGTGCTCAGTGCTCAGGGTGCTGGGTGCTCAGTGCTCAGGGTGCTGGGTGCTCAGTACTCAGGGTGCTGGGAGCTCAGTGCTCAGGGTGATCTTTGCTCAGTACTCAGGGTGCTCAGTGCTCGGGGTTCTGGGTGCTCAGTGCTCAGGGAGATCGGTGCTTAGTACTCAGGGTGCTGGGTGCTCAGTGCTCAGGGTGCTGGGTGCTCAGTCCTCAGGGTGCTCAGTGCTCAGGGTGCTGGGTGCTCAGTGCTTGGGGTGCTCGGTGCTCAGTACTCAGGGTGCTGAGTGCTCAGTACTCCGTGTGCTGTGTGCTCAGTACTCAGGGTGCTGGGTGCTCAGTGCGAAGGGTGCTGGGTGATCAGTGCTCAGTGTGCTGGGTGCTCAGTGCTCAGGGTGCTGGGTGCTCAGTGCTCGGGGTGCTGGGTGCTCAGTACTCAGGGTGCTGGGTGCTCAGTGCTCGGGGTGCTGGGTGCTCAGTGCTCGGGGTGCTGGGTGCTCAGTGCTCAGTACTCAGGGTGCTGGGTGCTCAGTGCTCGGGGTGCTGGGTGCTCAGTGCTCAGTACTCAGGGTGCTGGGTGCTCACTGCTCAGGGTTCAGTGTGCTCAGTGCTCAGCGTGCTGGGTGCTCAGTACTCAGGGTGCTGGGTGCTCAGTGCTCATGGTGCTGGCTGCTCAGTACTCGGTGAGATCAGTGCTCAGTGCTCAGGGTGCTGGGTGCTCAGTACTCAGGGTGCCTGGTGCTCAGTACTCAGGGTGCTGGGTGCTCAGTGCTCAGGGTGCTGGGTACTCAGTGCTCGGGGTGCTCGGTGCTCAGTACGCTCGGTGCTCAGTACTCAGGGTGCTGGGTGCTCAGTACTCAGGGTGCTGGGTGCTAAGTGCTCAGGGTGCTGGGTGCTCAGTACTCAGGGTGCTGGGAGCTCAGTGCTCAGGGTGATCTTTGCTCAGTACTCAGGGTGCTCAGTGCTCGGGGTTCTGGGTGCTCAGTGCTCAGGGTGATCGGTGCTCATTACTCAGGGTGCTGGGGGCTCAGTGCTCAGGGTGCTGGGTGCTCAGTCCTCAGGGTGCTCAGTGCTCAGGGTGCTGGGTGCTCAGTGCTCGGGGTGCTCGGTGCTCAGTACTCAGGGTGCTGAGTGCTCAGTACTCAGGGTGCTGGGTGCTCAGAGCGAAGGGTGCTGGGTGATCAGTGCTCAGTGTGCTGGGTGCTCAGTGCTCAGGGTGCTGGGTGCTCAGTGCTCGGGGTGCTGGGTGCTCAGTACTCAGGGAGCTGGGTGCTCAGTGCTCAGGGTGCTGGGAGCTCAGTACTCGGGGTGCTGGGTGCTCAGTGCTCAGTACTCAGGGTGCTGGGTGCTCAGTGCTCGGGGTGCTGGGTGCTCAGTGCTCAGTACTCAGGGTGCTGGGTGCTCAGTGCTCGGTGTGCTCGGTGCTCAGTACGCTGGGTGCTCAGTACTCAGGGTGCTGGGTGCTCAGTACTCAGGGTGCTGGGTGCTTAGTACTCAGGGTGCTGGCTGCTCAGTGCTCAGGGTTCTGGGTGCTCAGTGTTCAGTACTCAGGGTGCTGGGTGCTCAGTGCTCAGGGTGCTGGGTGCTCAGTGCTCAGGGTGCTGGGTGCTCAGTGCTCAGGGCGCTGGGTACTCAGTGCTCAGGGTGCTGGGTGCTCAGTACTCAGGGTGCTGGGTGCTCAGTACTCAGGGTGCTGGGTGCTCAGTGCTCGGGGTGCTCGGTGCTCAGTACTCAGGGTGCTGGGTGCTCAGTGCTCGAGGTGCTCAGTACTCAGGGTGCTGTGTGTTCAGTGCTCAGGGTGCTGGGTGCTCAGTACTCAGGGTGCTCGGTGCTTAGTACTCAGGGTGCTGGGTGCTCAGTGCTCGGGGTGCTGGGTGCTCAGTGCTCAGTACTCAGGGTGCTGGGTGCTCAGTGCTCGGGGTCCTGGGTGCTCAGTGCTCAGTACTCAGGGTGCTGGGTGCTCAGTGCTCAGGGTGCTGGGTGCTCAGTGCTCGGGGTGCTGGGTGCTCAGTACTCAGGGTGCTGGGTGCTCAGTACTCCGGGTGCTGGGTGCTCAGTTCTCGTGGTGCTCGGTGCTCAGTACTCAGTGCTCAGGGTGCTCAGTGCTCAGTGCTCAGGGTGCTTGGTGTTCAGCACTCAGGGTGCTGGGTGCTCAGTGCTCAGGGTGCTGTGTGCTCGGTGCTCAGTACGTTGGGTGCTCAGTACTCAGGGTGCTGGGTGCTTAGTACTCAGGCTGCTGGGTGCTCAGTGCTCAGGGTGCTGTGTGCTCGGTGCTCAGTACATTGGGTGCTCAGTACTCAGGGTGCTGTGTGCTCAGTGCTCAGGGTGCTGGCTGCTCAGTACTCGGGGTGATCGGTGCTCAGTGCTCAGGGTGCTGGGTGCTCAGTGCTCAGGGTGCTGGGTGCTCAGTACTCAGGGTGCTGGGTGCTCAGTGCTCAGGGTGCTGGGTCCTCAGTGCTTGGGGTGCTCGGTGCTCAGTACGCTCGGTGCTCAGTACTCAGGGTGCTGGGTGCTCAGTACTCAGGGTGCTGGGTGCTCAGTGCTCAGGGTGCTGGGTGCTCAGGGTGCTGGGTGCTCAGTACTCAGGGTGCTGGGAGCTCAGTGCTCAGGGTGATCTTTGCTCAGTACTCAGGGTGCTCAGTGCTCGGGGTTCTGGGTGCTCAGTGCTCAGGGAGATCGGTGCTTAGTACTCAGGGTGCTGGGTGCTCAGTGCTCAGGGTGCTGGGTGCTCAGTCCTCAGGGTGCTCAGTGCTCAGGGTGCTGGGTGCTCAGTGCTTGGGGTGCTCGGTGCTCAGTACTCAGGGTGCTGAGTGCTCAGTACTCCGTGTGCTGTGTGCTCAGTACTCAGGGTGCTGGGTGCTCAGTGCGAAGGGTGCTGGGTGATCAGTGCTCAGTGTGCTGGGTGCTCAGTGCTCAGGGTGCTGGGTGCTCAGTGCTCGGGGTGCTGGGTGCTCAGTACTCAGGGTGCTGGGTGCTCAGTGCTCGGGGTGCTGGGTGCTCAGTGCTCGGGGTGCTGGGTGCTCAGTGCTCAGTACTCAGGGTGCTGGGTGCTCAGTGCTCGGGGTGCTGGGTGCTCAGTGCTCAGTACTCAGGGTGCTGGGTGCTCACTGCTCAGGGTTCAGTGTGCTCAGTGCTCAGCATGCTGGGTGCTCAGTACTCAGGGTGCTGGGTGCTCAGTGCTCATGGTGCTGGCTGCTCAGTACTCGGTGAGATCAGTGCTCAGTGCTCAGGGTGCTGGGTGCTCAGTACTCAGGGTGCCTGGTGCTCAGTACTCAGGGTGCTGGGTGCTCAGTGCTCAGGGTGCTGGGTACTCAGTGCTCGGGGTGCTCGGTGCTCAGTACGCTCGGTGCTCAGTACTCAGGGTGCTGGGTGCTCAGTACTCAGGGTGCTGGGTGCTAAGTGCTCAGGGTGCTGGGTGCTCAGTACTCAGGGTGCTGGGAGCTCAGTGCTCAGGGTGATCTTTGCTCAGTACTCAGGGTGCTCAGTGCTCGGGGTTCTGGGTGCTCAGTGCTCAGGGTGATCGGTGCTCATTACTCAGGGTGCTGGGTGCTCAGTGCTCAGGGTGCTGGGTGCTCAGTCCTCAGGGTGCTCAGTGCTCAGGGTGCTGGGTGCTCAGTGCTCGGGGTGCTCGGTGCTCAGTACTCAGGGTGCTGAGTGCTCAGTACTCAGGGTGCTGGGTGCTCAGAGCGAAGGGTGCTGGGTGATCAGTGCTCAGTGTGCTGGGTGCTCAGTGCTCAGGGTGCTGGGTGCTCAGTGCTCGGGGTGCTGGGTGCTCAGTACTCAGGGAGCTGGGTGCTCAGTGCTCAGGGTGCTGGGAGCTCAGTACTCGGGGTGCTGGGTGCTCAGTGCTCAGTACTCAGGGTGCTGGGTGCTCAGTGCTCGGGGTGCTGGGTGCTCAGTGCTCAGTACTCAGGGTGCCGGGTGCTCAGTGCTCAGTATGCTGGGTGCTCAGTACTCAGGGTGCTGGGTGCTCAGTACTCAGGGTGCTCGGTGCTCAGTACTCAGGGTGCTGGGTGCTCAGTGTTCGGGGTGCTGTTTGCTCAGTACTCAGGGTGCTGGGTGCTCAGTGCTCGGTGTGCTCGGTGCTCAGTACGCTGGGTGCTCAGTACTCAGGGTGCTGGGTGCTCAGTACTCAGCGTGCTGGGTGCTTAGTACTCAGGGTGCTGGGTGCTCAGTGCTCAGGGTTCTGGGTGCTCAGTGTTCAGTACTCAGGGTGCTGGGTGCTCAGTGCTCAGGGTGCTGGGTGCTCAGTGCTCAGGGTGCTGGGTGCTCAGTGCTCAGGGCGCTGGGTACTCAGTGCTCAGGGTGCTGGGTGCTCAGTACTCAGGGTGCTGGGTGCTCAGTACTCAGGGTGCTGGGTGCTCAGTGCTCGGGGTGCTGGGTGCTCAGTGCTCGGTGTGCTGGGTGCTCAGTGCTCGGGGTGCTCGGTGCTCAGTACTCAGGGTGCTGGGTGCTCAGTGCTCGAGGTGCTCAGTACTCAGGGTGCTGTGTGTTCAGTGCTCAGGGTGCTGGGTGCTCAGTACTCAGGGTGCTCGGTGCTTAGTACTCAGGGTGCTGGGTGCTCAGTGCTCAGGGTGCTGGGTGCTCAGTGCTCAGTACTCAGGGTGCTGGGTGCTCAGTGCTCGGGGTGCTGGGTGCTCAGTGCTCAGTACTCAGGGTACTGGGTGCTCAGTGCTCAGGGTGCTGGGTGCTCAGTGCTCGGGGTGCTGGGTGCTAAGTACTCAGGGTGCTGGGTGCTCAGTACTCCGGCTGCTGGGTGCTCAGTTCTCGTGGTGCTCGGTGCTCAGTACTCAGTGCTCAGGGTGCTCAGTGCTCAGTGCTCAGGGTGCTTGGTGTTCAGCACTCAGGGTGCTTGGTGCTCAGTGCTCAGGGTGCTGTGTGCTCGGTGCTCAGTACGTTGGGTGCTCAGTACTCAGGGTGCTGGGTGCTTAGTACTCAGGCTGCTGGGTGCTCAGTGCTCAGGGTGCTGTGTGCTCGGTGCTCAGTACATTGGGTGCTCAGTACTCAGGGTGCTGTGTGCTCAGTGCTCAGGGTGCTGGCTGCTCAGTACTCGGGGTGATCGGTGCTCAGTGCTCAGGGTGCTGGGTGCTCAGTGCTCAGGGTGCTGGGTGCTCAGTACTCAGGGTGCTGGGTGCTCAGTGCTCAGGGTGCTGGGTCCTCAGTGCTTGGGGTGCTCGGTGCTCAGTACGCTCGGTGCTCAGTACTCAGGGTGCTGGGTGCTCAGTACTCAGGGTGCTTTGTGCTCAGTGCTCAGGGTGCTGGGTGCTCAGTGCTCAGGGTGCTGGGTGCTCAGTACTCAGGGTGCTGGGAGCTCAGTGCTCAGGGTGATCTTTGCTCAGTACTCAGGGTGCTCAGTGCTCGGGGTTCTGGGTGCTCAGTGCTCAGGGAGATCGGTGCTTAGTACTCAGGGTGCTGGGTGCTCAGTGCTCAGGGTGCTGGGTGCTCAGTCCTCAGGGTGCTCAGTGCTCAGGGTGCTGGGTGCTCAGTGCTTGGGGTGCTCGGTGCTCAGTACTCAGGGTGCTGAGTGCTCAGTACTCCGTGTGCTGTGTGCTCAGTACTCAGGGTGCTGGCTGCTCAGTGCGAAGGGTGCTGGGTGATCAGTGCTCAGTGTGCTGGGTGCTCAGTGCTCAGGGTGCTGGGTGCTCAGTGCTCGGGGTGCTGGGTGCTCAGTACTCAGGGTGCTGGGTGCTCAGTGCTCGGGGTGCTGGGTGCTCAGTGCTCGGGGTGCTGGGTGCTCAGTGCTCAGTACTCAGGGTGCTGGGTGCTCAGTGCTCGGGGTGCTGGGTGCTCAGTGCTCAGTACTCAGGGTGCTGGGTGCTCACTGCTCAGGGTGCAGTGTGCTCAGTGCTCAGCGTGCTGGGGGCTCAGTGCTCAGGGTGCTGGGTACTCATTGTTCAGGGTGCTGGGTGCTCAGTACTCAGGGTGCTGGGTGCTCAGTGCTCAGGGTGCTGGGTGCTCACTACTCAGGGTGCTGGGTGCTCAGTGCTCGGGGTGCTGGGTGCTCAGTGCTCAGGGTGCTGGGTGCTCAGTACTCAGGGTGCTGGTTGCTCAGTACTCAGGGTGCTGAGTGCTCAGTGCTCAGGGTGCTGGGTACTCAGTGCTCAGGGTGCTCCGTGCTCAGTGCTCAGGGTGCTGTGTGCTCAGTGCTCAGGGTGCTGGGTGCTCAGTGCTCAGGGTGCTGGGTACTCATTGCTCAGGGTGCTGGGTGCTCAGTACTCAGGGTGCTGGGTGCTCAGTGCTCAGGGTGCTGGGTGCTCAGTACTCAGGGTGCTGGGTGCTCAGTGCTCGGCGTGCTGGGTGCTCAGTGCTCAGGGTGCTGGGTGCTCAGTGCTCAGGGTGCTGGGTGCTCAGTACTCAGGGTGCTGGGTGCTCAGTACTCAGGGTGCTGTGTGCTCAGTGCTCGGGGTGCTGGGTGCTCAGTGCTCGGGGTGCTGGGTGCTCAGTGCTCGGGGTGCTCGGTGGTCAGTACTCAGGGTGCTGGGTGCTCAGTGCTCGGGGTGCTGGATGCTCAGTACTCAGTACTCAGGGTGCTGGGTGCTCAGTGCTCAGGGTGCTGGGTGCTCAGTGCTCAGGGTGCTGGGTACTCAGTGCTCGGGGTGCTCGGTGCTCAGTACGCTCGGTGCTCAGTACTCAGGGTGCTGGGTGCTCAGTACTCAGGGTGCTGGGTGTTCAGTACTCAGGGTGCTGGGTGCTCAGTGCTCAGGGTGCTGGGTGCTCAGTACTCAGGGTGCTGGGAGCTCAGTGCTCAGGGTGATCTTTGCTCAGTACTCAGGGTGTTCAGTGCTCGGGGTTCTGGGTGCTCAGTGCTCAGGGTGATCGGTGCTCAGTACTCAGGGTGCTGGGTGCTCAGTGCTCAGGGTGCTGGGTGCTCAGTCTTCAGGGTGCTCAGTGCTCAGGGTGCTGGGTGCTCAGTGCTCGGGGTGCACGGTGCTCAGTACTCAGGGTGCTGAGTGCTCAGTACTCAGGGTGCTGGGTGCTCAGTACTCAGGGTGCTGGGTGCTCAGTGCGAAGGGTGCTGGGTGATGGGTGCTCAGTGTGCTGGGTGCTCAGTGCTCAGGGTGCTGGGTGCTCAGTGCTCGGGGTGCTGGGTGCTCATTACTCAGGGTGCTGGGTGCTCAGTGCTCGGGGTGCTGCTTGCTCAGTGCTCGGGGTGCTGGGTGCTCTGTGCTCAGTACTCAGGGTGCTGGGTGCTCAGTGCTCGGGGTGCTGGGTGCTCAGTGCTCAGGGTGCTGTGTGCTCAGTACTCAGGGTGCTGGGTGCTCTGTGCTCAGTACTCAGGGTGCTGGGTGCTCAGTACTCAGGGTGCTGGGTGCTCAGTGCTCAGGGTGCTGTGTGCTCAGTGCTCAGGGTGCTGGCTGCTCAGTGCTCGGGGTGCTGGGTGCTCAGTGCTCGGGGTGCTGGGTGCTCAGTGCTCAGTGCTCAGGGTGCTGGGTGCTCAGTGCTCAGTGCTCAGGGTGTTGGTTGCTCAGTACTCAGGGTGCTGGATGCTCAGTACTCAGGGTGCTGGGTGCTCAGTGCTCAGGGTGCTGTTTGCTCAGTACTCAGGGTGCTGGGTGCTCAGTACTCAGGGTGCTGGGTGCTCGGTGCTCAGTACGCTGGGTGCTCAGTACTCAGGGTGCTGGGTGCTCAGTACTCAGGGTGCTCGGTGCTCAGTACTCAGGGTGCTGGGTGCTCAGTGCTCGGGGTGCTGGGTGCTCAGTACTCAGGGTGCTGGGTGCTCAGTGCTCGGGGTGCTCTGTGCTCAGTACGCTGGGTGCTCAATACTCAGGGTGCTGTGTGCTCAGTACTCAGGGTGCTGGGTGCTTAGTACTCAGGGTGCTCGGTGCTCAGTGCTCAGGGTGCTGGGTGCTCAGTGCTCGGGGTGCTGGGTGCTCAGTAATCAGGGTGCTGGGTGCTCAGTACTCCGGGTGCTGGGTGCTCAGTTCTCGGGGTGCTCCGTGCTCAGTACTCAGTGCTCAGGGTGCTCAGTTATCAGTGCTCAGGGTGCTGGGTGTTCAGTACTCAGGGTGCTGGGTGCTCAGTACTCAGGGTGCTGGGTGCTCAGTGCTCAGGGTGCTGGCTGCTCAGTACTCGGGGTGATCGGTGCTCAGTGCTCAGGGTGCTGGGTGCTCAGTACTCAGGGTGCTGGGTGCTCAGTACTCAGGGTGCTGGGTGCTCAGTGCTCAGGGTGCTGGGTACTCAGTGATCGGGGTGCTCGGTGCTCAGTACGCTCGGTGCTCAGTACTCAGGGTGCTGGGTGCTCAGTACTCAGGGTGCTGGGTGCTCAGTACTCAGGGTGCTGGGTGCTCAGTGCTCAGGGTGCTGGGTGCTCAGTACTCAGGGTGCTGGGAGCTCAGTGCTCAGGGTGATCTTTGCTCAGTACTCAGGGTGCTCAGTGCTCGGGGTTCTGGGTGCTCAGTGCTCAGGGTGATCGGTGCTCATTACTCAGGGTGCTGGGTGCTCAGTGCTCAGGGTGCTGGGTGCTCAGTCCTCAGGGTGCTCAGTGCTCAGGGTGCTGGGTGCTCAGTGCTCGGGGTGCTCGGTGCTCAGTACTCAGGGTGCTGAGTGCTCAGTACTCAGGGTGCTGCGTGCTCAATGCTCAGGGTGCTGGGTGCTCAGAGCGAAGGGTGCTGGGTGATCAGTGCTCAGTGTGCTGGGTGCTCAGTGCTCAGGGTGCTGGGTGCTCAGTGCTCGGGGTGCTGGGTGCTCAGTACTCAGGGAGGTGGGTGCTCAGTGCTCGGGGTGCTGGGTGCTCAGTGCTCGGGGTTCTGGGTGCTCAGTGCTCAGTACTCAGGGTGCTGGGTGCTCAGTGCTCGGGGTGCTGGGTGCTCAGTGCTCAGTACTCAGGGTGCCGGGTGCTCAGTGCTCAGGGTGCTGTGTGCTCAGTGCTCAGGGTGCTGCTTGCTCAGTGCTCGGGGTGCTGGGTGCTCAGTGCTCGGAGTGCTGGGTGCTCAGTACTCAGGGTGCTGGGTGCTCAGTGCTCAGTGCTCAGGGTGCTGGTTGCTCAGTACTCAGGGTGCTGGGTGCTCAGTACTCAGGGTGCTGGGTGCTCAGTGCTCAGGGTGCTGTTTGCTCAGTACTCAGGGTGCTGGGTGCTCAGTACTCAGGGTGCTGGGTGCTCGGTGCTCAGTACGCTGGGTGCTCAGTACTCAGGGTGCTGGGTGCTCAGTACTCAGGGTGCTCGGTGCTCAGTACTCAGGGTGCTGGGTGCTCAGTGTTCGGGGTGCTGGGTGCTCAGTACTCAGGGTGCTGGGTGCTCAGTGTTCACTACTCAGGGTGCTGGGTGCTCAGTGCTCAGGGTGCTGGGTGCTCAGTGCTCAGGGTGCTGGGTGCTCAGTGCTCAGGGCGCTGGGTACTCAGTGCTCAGGGTGCTGGGTGCTCAGTACTCAGGGTGCTGGGTGCTCAGTACTCAGGGTGCTGGGTGCTCAGTGCTCGGGGTGCTGGGTGCTCAGTGCTCGGTGTGCTGGGTGCTCAGTGCTCGGGGTGCTCGGTGCTCAGTACTCAGGGAGCTGGGTGCTCAGTGCTCGAGGTGCTCAGTACTCAGGGTGTTGTGTGTTCAGTGCTCAGGGTGCTGGGTGCTCAGTACTCAGGGTGCTCGGTGCTTAGTACTCAGGGTGCTGGGTGCTCAGTGCTCGGGGTGCTGGGTGCTCAGTGCTCAGTACTCCGGGTGCTGGGTGCTCAGTGCTCGGGGTGCTGGGTGCTCAGTGCTCAGTACTCAGGGTGCTGGGTGCTCAGTGCTCAGGGTGCTGGGTGCTCAGTGCTCGGGGTGCTGGGTGCTCAGTACTCAGGGTGCTGGGTGCTCAGTACTCCGGGTGCTGGGTGCTCAGTTCTCGGGGTGCTCGGTGCTCAGTACTCAGTGCTCAGTGTGCTCAGTGCACAGTGCTCAGGGTGCTTGGTGTTCAGCACTCAGGGTGCTGGGTGCTCAGTGCTCAGGGTGCTGTGTGCTCGGTGCTCAGTACGTTGGGTGCTCAGTACTCAGGGTGCTGGGTGCTTAGTACTCAGGGTGCTGGGTGCTCAGTGCTCAGGGTGCTGTGTGCTCGGTGCTCAGTACGTTGGGTGCACAGTACTCAGGGTGCTGTGTGCTCAGTGCTCAGGGTGCTGGCTGCTCAGTCCTCGGGGTGATCGGTGCTCAGTGCTCAGGGTGCTGGGTGCTCAGTGCTCAGGGTGCTGGGTGCTCAGTACTCAGGGTGCTGGGTGCTCAGTGCTCAGGGTGCTGGGTCCTCAGTGCTCGGGGTGCTCGGTGCTCAGTACGCTCGGTGCTCAGTACTCAGGGTGCTGGGTGCTCAGTACTCAGGGTGCTGGGTGCTCAGTGCTCAGGGTGCTGGGTGCTCAGTGCTCTTGGTGCTGGGTGCTCAGTACTCAGGGTGCTGGGAGCTCAGTGCTCAGGGTGATCTTTGCTCAGTACTCAGGGTGCTCAGTGCTCGGGGTTCTGGGTGCTCAGTGCTCAGGTTGATCGGTGCTCAGTACTCAGGGTGCTGGGTGCTCAGTGCTCAGGGTGCTGGGTGCTCAGTCCTCAGGGTGCTCAGTGCTCAGGGTGCTGGGTGCTCAGTGCTCGGGGTGCTCGGTGCTCAGTACTCAGGGTGCTGAGTGCTCAGTACTCCGTGTGCTGTGTGCTCAGTACTCAGGGTGCTGGGTGCTCAGTGAGAAGGGTGCTGGGTGATCAGTGCTCAGTGTGCTGGGTGCTCAGTACTCAGGGTGCTGGGTGCTCAGTGCTCGGGGTGCTGGGTGCTCAGTGCTCGGGGTGCTGGGTGCTCAGTGCTCAGTACTCAGGGTGCTGGGTGCTCAGTGCTCGGGGTGCTGGGTGCTCAGTGCTCAGTACTCAGGGTGCTGGGTGCTCACTGCTCAGGGTGCTGTGTGCTCAGTGCTCAGCGTGCTGGGTGCTCAGTGCTCAGGGTGCTGGGTACTCATTGCTCAGGGTGCTGGGTGCTCAGTACTCAGGGTGCTGGGTGCTCAGTGCTCAGGGTGCTGGGTGCTCAGTACTCAGGGTGCTGGGTGCTCAGTGCTCGTTGTGCTGGGTGCTCAGTGCTCAGGGTGCTGGGTGCTCAGTACTCAGGGTGCTGGTTGCTCAGTACTCAGGGTGCTGGGTGCTCAGTGCTCAGGGTGCTGGGTACTCAGTGCTCAGGGTGCTGGGTGCTCAGTGCTCAGGGTGCTGTGTGCTCAGTGCTCAGGGTGCTGGGTGCTCAGTGCTCAGGGTGCTGGGTACTCATTGCTCAGGGTGCTGGGTGCTCAGTACTCAGGGTGCTGGGTGCTCAGTGCTCAGGGTGCTGGGTGCTCAGTACTCAGGGTGCTGGGTGCTCAGTGCTCGGGGTGCTGGGTGCTCAGTGCTCAGGGTGCTGGGTGCTCAGTGCTCAGGGTGCTGTGTGCTCAGTACTCAGGGTGCTGGGTGCTCAGTACTCAGGGTGCTGGGTGCTCAGTGCTCGGGGTGCTGGGTGCTCAGTGCTCGGGGTGCTGGGTGCTCAGTGCTCGGGGTGCTCGGTGGTCAGTACTCAGGGTGCTGGGTGCTCAGTGCTCGGGGTGCTGGGTGCTCAGTGCTCAGTACTCAGGGTGCTGGGTGCTCAGTGCTCAGGGTGCTGGGTGCTCAGTGCTCAGGGTGCTGGGTGCTCAGTGCTCAGGGTGCTGGGTGCTCAGTACTCATGGTGCTGGGTGCTCAGTACTCAGGGTGCTGGGTGCTCAGTGCTCAGGGTGCTGGGTGCTCCGTACTCAGGGTGCTCGGTGCTTAGTACTCAGGGTGCTGGGTGCTCAGTGCTCGGGGTGCTGGGTGCTCAGTGCTCAGTACTCACGGTGCTCTGTGCTCAGTGCTCGGGGTGCTGGGTGCTCAGTGCTCAGTACTCAGGGTGCTGGGTGCTCAGTGCTCAGTTTGCTGGGTGCTCAGTGCTCGGGGTGCTGGGTGCTCAGTGCTCAGTACTCAGGGTGCTGTGTGCTCAGTGCTCAGGGTGCTGTGTGCTCAGTGCTCAGGGTGCTGGGTGCTCAGTGCTCAGGGTGCTGGGTACTCTGTGCTCAGGGTGCTGGGTGCTCAGTACTCAGGGTGCTGGGTGCTCAGTACTCAGGGTGCTGGGTGCTCAGTGCTCGGGGTGCTGGGTGCACAGTGCTCGCGGTGCTGGGTGCTCAGTGTTTGGGGTGCTCGGTGCTCAGTACTCAGGGTGCTGGGTGCTCAGTTCTCGAGGTGCTCAGTACTCAGGGTGCTGTGTGTTCAGTGCTCAGGGTGCTGGGTGCTCAGTACTCAGGATGCTCGGTGCTTAGTACTCAGGGTGCTGGGTGCTCAGTACTCAGGGTGCTCATTGCTCAGGGTGCTGGGTGCTCAGTACTCAGGGTGCTGTGTGCTCAGTGCTCAGGGTGCTCGGTGCTCAGTACGTTGGGTGCTCAGTACTCAGGGTGCTGGGTGCTCAGTGCTCAGGGTGCTGGGTGCTCAGTGCTCAGGGTGCTGGGTGCTCAGTGCTCAGGGTGCTGGGTGCTCATTGCTCAGGGTGCTGGGTGCTCGGTGCTCGGGGTGCTGGGTGCTCAGTACTCGGGGTGCTCAGTGCTCAGTACTCAGGGTGCTGGGTGCTCAGTTCTCAGGGTGCTGGGTGCTCAGTACTCAGGGTGCTGGGTGCTCGGTGCTCAGTACGCTGGGTGCTCAGTACTCAGGGTGCTGGGTGCTCAGTACTCAGGGTGCTCGGTGATCAGTACTCGGGGTGCTCGGTGCTCAGTGCTCAGGGTGCTCGAAGCTTAGTATTCAGGGTGCTGGCTGCTCAGTGTTCGGGGTGCTGGGTGCTCAGTGCTCAGTACTCAGGGTGCTCTGTGCTCAGTGCTCGGGGTGCTGGGTGATCAGTGCTCAGTACTCAGGGTGCTGGGTGCTCAGTGCTCAGTTTGCTGGGTGCTCAGTGCTCGGGGTGATGGGTGCTCAGTACTCAGGGTGCTGGGTGCTCATTACTCCGGGTGCTGGGTGCTCAGTTCTCGGGGTGCTCGGTGCTCAGTACTCAGTGCTCAGGGTGCTCAGTGCTCAGTGCTCGGGGTGCTGGGTGCTCAGTACTCAGGGTGCTGGGTGCTCAGTGCTCAGGGTGCTGTTTGCTCAGTACTCAGGGTGCTGGGTGCTCAGTACTCAGGGTGCTGGGTGCTCGGTGCTCAGTACGCTGGGTGCTCAGTACTCAGGGTGCTGGGTGCTCAGTACTCAGGGTGCTCGGTGCTCAGTACTCAGGGTGCTGGGTGCTCAGTGCTCGGGGTGCTGGGTGCTCAGTACTCAGGGTGCTGGGTGCTCAGTGCTCGGGGTGCTCTGTGCTCAGTACGCTGGGTGCTCAATACTCAGGGTGCTGTGTGCTCAGTACTCAGGGTGCTGGGTGCTTAGTACTCAGGGTGCTCGGTGCTCAGTGCTCAGGGTGCTGGGTGCTCAGTGCTCGGGGTGCTGGGTGCTCAGTAATCAGGGTGCTGGGTGCTCAGTACTCCGGGTGCTGGGTGCTCAGTTCTCGGGGTGCTCCGTGCTCAGTACTCAGTGCTCAGGGTGCTCAGTTATCAGTGCTCAGGGTGCTGGGTGTTCAGTACTCAGGGTGCTGGGTGCTCAGTACTCAGGGTGCTGGGTGCTCAGTGCTCAGGGTGCTGGCTGCTCAGTACTCGGGGTGATCGGTGCTCAGTGCTCAGGGTGCTGGGTGCTCAGTACTCAGGGTGCTGGGTGCTCAGTACTCAGGGTGCTGGGTGCTCAGTGCTCAGGGTGCTGGGTACTCAGTGATCGGGGTGCTCGGTGCTCAGTACGCTCGGTGCTCAGTACTCAGGGTGCTGGGTGCTCAGTACTCAGGGTGCTGGGTGCTCAGTACTCAGGGTGCTGGGTGCTCAGTGCTCAGGGTGCTGGGTGCTCAGTACTCAGGGTGCTGGCAGCTCAGTGCTCAGGGTGATCTTTGCTCAGTACTCAGGGTGCTCAGTGCTCGGGGTTCTGGGTGCTCAGTGCTCAGGGTGATCGGTGCTCATTACTCAGGGTGCTGGGTGCTCAGTGCTCAGGGTGCTGGGTGCTCAGTCCTCAGGGTGCTCAGTGCTCAGGGTGCTGGGTGCTCAGTGCTCGGGGTGCTCGGTGCTCAGTACTCAGGGTGCTGAGTGCTCAGTACTCAGGGTGCTGCGTGCTCAATGCTCAGGGTGCTGGGTGCTCAGAGCGAAGGGTGCTGGGTGATCAGTGCTCAGTGTGCTGGGTGCTCAGTGCTCAGGGTGCTGGGTGCTCAGTGCTCGGGGTGCTGGGTGCTCAGTACTCAGGGAGGTGGGTGCTCAGTGCTCGGGGTGCTGGGTGCTCAGTGCTCGGGGTTCTGGGTGCTCAGTGCTCAGTACTCAGGGTGCTGGGTGCTCAGTGCTCGGGGTGCTGGGTGCTCAGTGCTCAGTACTCAGGGTGCCGGGTGCTCAGTGCTCAGGGTGCTGTGTGCTCAGTGCTCAGGGTGCTGCTTGCTCAGTGCTCGGGGTGCTGGGTGCTCAGTGCTCGGAGTGCTGGGTGCTCAGTACTCAGGGTGCTGGGTGCTCAGTGCTCAGTGCTCAGGGTGCTGGTTGCTCAGTACTCAGGGTGCTGGGTGCTCAGTACTCAGGGTGCTGGGTGCTCAGTGCTCAGGGTGCTGTTTGCTCAGTACTCAGGGTGCTGGGTGCTCAGTACTCAGGGTGCTGGGTGCTCGGTGCTCAGTACGCTGGGTGCTCAGTACTCAGGGTGCTGGGTGCTCAGTACTCAGGGTGCTCGGTGCTCAGTACTCAGGGTGCTGGGTGCTCAGTGTTCGGGGTGCTGGGTGCTCAGTACTCAGGGTGCTGGGTGCTCAGTGTTCACTACTCAGGGTGCTGGGTGCTCAGTGCTCAGGGTGCTGGGTGCTCAGTGCTCAGGGTGCTGGGTGCTCAGTGCTCAGGGCGCTGGGTACTCAGTGCTCAGGGTGCTGGGTGCTCAGTACTCAGGGTGCTGGGTGCTCAGTACTCAGGGTGCTGGGTGCTCAGTGCTCGGGGTGCTGGGTGCTCAGTGCTCGGTGTGCTGGGTGCTCAGTGCTCGGGGTGCTCGGTGCTCAGTACTCAGGGAGCTGGGTGCTCAGTGCTCGAGGTGCTCAGTACTCAGGGTGTTGTGTGTTCAGTGCTCAGGGTGCTGGGTGCTCAGTACTCAGGGTGCTCGGTGCTTAGTACTCAGGGTGCTGGGTGCTCAGTGCTCGGGGTGCTGGGTGCTCAGTGCTCAGTACTCCGGGTGCTGGGTGCTCAGTGCTCGGGGTGCTGGGTGCTCAGTGCTCAGTACTCAGGGTGCTGGGTGCTCAGTGCTCAGGGTGCTGGGTGCTCAGTGCTCGGGGTGCTGGGTGCTCAGTACTCAGGGTGCTGGGTGCTCAGTACTCCGGGTGCTGGGTGCTCAGTTCTCGGGGTGCTCGGTGCTCAGTACTCAGTGCTCAGTGTGCTCAGTGCACAGTGCTCAGGGTGCTTGGTGTTCAGCACTCAGGGTGCTGGGTGCTCAGTGCTCAGGGTGCTGTGTGCTCGGTGCTCAGTACGTTGGGTGCTCAGTACTCAGGGTGCTGGGTGCTTAGTACTCAGGGTGCTGGGTGCTCAGTGCTCAGGGTGCTGTGTGCTCGGTGCTCAGTACGTTGGGTGCACAGTACTCAGGGTGCTGTGTGCTCAGTGCTCAGGGTGCTGGCTGCTCAGTCCTCGGGGTGATCGGTGCTCAGTGCTCAGGGTGCTGGGTGCTCAGTGCTCAGGGTGCTGGGTGCTCAGTACTCAGGGTGCTGGGTGCTCAGTGCTCAGGGTGCTGGGTCCTCAGTGCTCGGGGTGCTCGGTGCTCAGTACGCTCGGTGCTCAGTACTCAGGGTGCTGGGTGCTCAGTACTCAGGGTGCTGGGTGCTCAGTGCTCAGGGTGCTGGGTGCTCAGTGCTCTTGGTGCTGGGTGCTCAGTACTCAGGGTGCTGGGAGCTCAGTGCTCAGGGTGATCTTTGCTCAGTACTCAGGGTGCTCAGTGCTCGGGGTTCTGGGTGCTCAGTGCTCAGGTTGATCGGTGCTCAGTACTCAGGGTGCTGGGTGCTCAGTGCTCAGGGTGCTGGGTGCTCAGTCCTCAGGGTGCTCAGTGCTCAGGGTGCTGGGTGCTCAGTGCTCGGGGTGCTCGGTGCTCAGTACTCAGGGTGCTGAGTGCTCAGTACTCCGTGTGCTGTGTGCTCAGTACTCAGGGTGCTGGGTGCTCAGTGAGAAGGGTGCTGGGTGATCAGTGCTCAGTGTGCTGGGTGCTCAGTACTCAGGGTGCTGGGTGCTCAGTGCTCGGGGTGCTGGGTGCTCAGTGCTCGGGGTGCTGGGTGCTCAGTGCTCAGTACTCAGGGTGCTGGGTGCTCAGTGCTCGGGGTGCTGGGTGCTCAGTGCTCAGTACTCAGGGTGCTGGGTGCTCACTGCTCAGGGTGCTGTGTGCTCAGTGCTCAGCGTGCTGGGTGCTCAGTGCTCAGGGTGCTGGGTACTCATTGCTCAGGGTGCTGGGTGCTCAGTACTCAGGGTGCTGGGTGCTCAGTGCTCAGGGTGCTGGGTGCTCAGTACTCAGGGTGCTGGGTGCTCAGTGCTCGTTGTGCTGGGTGCTCAGTGCTCAGGGTGCTGGGTGCTCAGTACTCAGGGTGCTGGTTGCTCAGTACTCAGGGTGCTGGGTGCTCAGTGCTCAGGGTGCTGGGTACTCAGTGCTCAGGGTGCTGGGTGCTCAGTGCTCAGGGTGCTGTGTGCTCAGTGCTCAGGGTGCTGGGTGCTCAGTGCTCAGGGTGCTGGGTACTCATTGCTCAGGGTGCTGGGTGCTCAGTACTCAGGGTGCTGGGTGCTCAGTGCTCAGGGTGCTGGGTGCTCAGTACTCAGGGTGCTGGGTGCTCAGTGCTCGGGGTGCTGGGTGCTCAGTGCTCAGGGTGCTGGGTGCTCAGTGCTCAGGGTGCTGTGTGCTCAGTACTCAGGGTGCTGGGTGCTCAGTACTCAGGGTGCTGGGTGCTCAGTGCTCGGGGTGCTGGGTGCTCAGTGCTCGGGGTGCTGGGTGCTCAGTGCTCGGGGTGCTCGGTGGTCAGTACTCAGGGTGCTGGGTGCTCAGTGCTCGGGGTGCTGGGTGCTCAGTGCTCAGTACTCAGGGTGCTGGGTGCTCAGTGCTCAGGGTGCTGGGTGCTCAGTGCTCAGGGTGCTGGGTGCTCAGTGCTCAGGGTGCTGGGTGCTCAGTACTCATGGTGCTGGGTGCTCAGTACTCAGGGTGCTGGGTGCTCAGTGCTCAGGGTGCTGGGTGCTCCGTACTCAGGGTGCTCGGTGCTTAGTACTCAGGGTGCTGGGTGCTCAGTGCTCGGGGTGCTGGGTGCTCAGTGCTCAGTACTCACGGTGCTCTGTGCTCAGTGCTCGGGGTGCTGGGTGCTCAGTGCTCAGTACTCAGGGTGCTGGGTGCTCAGTGCTCAGTTTGCTGGGTGCTCAGTGCTCGGGGTGCTGGGTGCTCAGTGCTCAGTACTCAGGGTGCTGTGTGCTCAGTGCTCAGGGTGCTGTGTGCTCAGTGCTCAGGGTGCTGGGTGCTCAGTGCTCAGGGTGCTGGGTACTCTGTGCTCAGGGTGCTGGGTGCTCAGTACTCAGGGTGCTGGGTGCTCAGTACTCAGGGTGCTGGGTGCTCAGTGCTCGGGGTGCTGGGTGCACAGTGCTCGCGGTGCTGGGTGCTCAGTGCTTGGGGTGCTCGGTACTCAGTACTCAGGGTGCTGGGTGCTCAGTTCTCGAGGTGCTCAGTACTCAGGGTGCTGTGTGTTCAGTGCTCAGGGTGCTGGGTGCTCAGTACTCAGGATGCTCGGTGCTTAGTACTCAGGGTGCTGGGTGCTCAGTACTCAGGGTGCTCATTGCTCAGGGTGCTGGGTGCTCAGTACTCAGGGTGCTGTGTGCTCAGTGCTCAGGGTGCTCGGTGCTCAGTACGTTGGGTGCTCAGTACTCAGGGTGCTGGGTGCTCAGTGCTCAGGGTGCTGGGTGCTCAGTGCTCAGGGTGCTGGGTGCTCAGTGCTCAGGGTGCTGGGTGCTCGGTGCTCGGGGTGCTGGGTGCTCAGTACTCGGGGTGCTCAGTGCTCAGTACTCAGGGTGCTGGGTGCTCAGTTCTCAGGGTGCTGGGTGCTCAGTACTCAGGGTGCTGGGTGCTCGGTGCTCAGTACGCTGGGTGCTCAGTACTCAGGGTGCTGGGTGCTCAGTACTCAGGGTGCTCGGTGATCAGTACTCGGGGTGCTCGGTGCTCAGTGCTCAGGGTGCTCGAAGCTTAGTATTCAGGGTGCTGGCTGCTCAGTGTTCGGGGTGCTGGGTGCTCAGTGCTCAGTACTCAGGGTGCTCTGTGCTCAGTGCTCGGGGTGCTGGGTGATCAGTGCTCAGTACTCAGGGTGCTGGGTGCTCAGTGCTCAGTTTGCTGGGTGCTCAGTGCTCGGGGTGATGGGTGCTCAGTACTCAGGGTGCTGGGTGCTCATTACTCCGGGTGCTGGGTGCTCAGTTCTCGGGGTGCTCGGTGCTCAGTACTCAGTGCTCAGGGTGCTCAGTGCTCAGTGCTCGGGGTGCTGGGTGCTCAGTACTCAGGGTGCTGGGTGCTCAGTGCTCAGGGTGCTGGGTGCTCAGTACTCGGGGTGCTCGGTGCTCAGTGCTCAGGGTGCTGGGTGCTCAGTACTCGGGGTGCTCGGTGCTCAGTGCTCAGGGTGCTGGGTGCTCAGTACTCAGGGTGCTGGGAGCTCAGAGCTCAGGGTGATCTTTGCTCAGTACTCAGGGTGCTCACTACTCAGGGTGCTGGGTGCTCAGTGCTCAGGGTGCTGGGTGCTCAGTGCTCAGGGTGCTGGGTGCTCAGTGCTCAGGGTGCTGGGTGCTCAGTGCTCAGGGTGCTGGGTGCTCTGTGCTCGGGGTGCTGGGTGCTCAGTACTCGGGGTGCTGGGTGCTCAGTGCTCGGGGCGCTGGGTGCTCAGTACTCAGGGTGCTGGGTGCTCAGTGCTCGGGGTGCTGGGTGCTCAGTGCTCGGGGTGCTGGGTGCTCAGTGCTCAGTACTCAGGGTGCTGGGTGCTCAGTGCTCGGGGTGCTGGGTGCTCAGTGCTCAGTACTCAGGGTGCTGGGTGCTCACTGCTCAGGGTGCTGTGTGCTCAGTGCTCAGCGTGCTGGGTGCTCAGTTCTCAGGGTGCTGGGTGCTCAGTACTCAGGGTGCTGGGTGCTCAGTGCTCGGGGTGCTGGGTGCTCAGTGCTCAGGGTGCTGGGTGCTCAGTACTCGGGGTGCTGGGTGATCATTACTCAGGGTGCTGGGTGCTCAGTACTCAGGGTGCTGGGTGCTCAGTGCTCGGGGTGCTGGGTGCTCAGTACTCAGGGTGCTGGGTGCTCAGTACTCGGGGTGCTGGGTGCTCAGTACTCAGGGTGCTGGGTGCTCAGTACTCGGGGTGCTGGGTTCTCAGTACTCGGGTTCTGGGTGCTCAGTGCTCAGGGTGCTGGGTGATCATTGCTCGGGGTGCTGGGTGCTCAGTACTCAGGGTGCTGGGTGCTCAGTGCTCAGGGCGCTGGGTACTCAGTGCTCAGGGTGCTGTGTGCTCAGTACTCAGGGTGCTGGGTGCTCAGTACTCAGGGTGCTGCGTGCTCAGTGCACGGGGTGCTGGGTGCTCAGTGCTCGGTGTGCTGGGTGCTCAGTGCTCGGGGTGCTCGGTGCTCAGTACTCAGTGTCCTGGGTGCTCAGTGCTCAGGGTGCTGGGTGCTCAGTACTCAGGGTGCTCGGTGCTTAGTACTCAGGGTGCTGGGTGCTCAGTGCTCGGGGTGCTGGGTGCTCAGTGCTCAGTACTCAGGGTGCTGGGTGCTCAGTGCTCGGGGTGCTGGGTGCTCAGTGCTCAGTACTCAGGGTGCTGGGTGCTCAGTGCTCAGGGTGCTGGGTGCTCAGTACTCAGGGTGCTGGGAGCTCAGTGCTCAGGGTGATCTTTGCTCAGTACTCAGGGTGCTCAGTGCTCGGGGTTCTGGGTGCTCAGTGCTCAGGGTGATCGGTGCTCAGTACTCAGGGTGCTGGGTGCTCAGTGCTCAGGGTGCTGGGTGCTCAGTCCTCAGGGTGCTCAGTGCTCAGGGTGCTGGGTGCTCAGTGCTCGGGGTGGTCGTTGCTCAGTACTCAGGGTGCTGAGTGCTCAGTACTCAGGGTGCTGGGTGCTCAGTACTCAGGGTGCCGGGTGCTCAGTGCGAAGGGTGCTGGGTGATCAGTGCTCAGTGTGCTGGGTGCTCAGTGCTCAGGGTGCTGGGTGCTCAGTGCTCGGGGTGCTGGGTGCTCAGTACTCAGGGTGCTGGGTGCTCAGTGCTCGGGGTGCTGGGTGCTCAGTGCTCGGGGTGCTGGGTGCTCAGTGCTCAGTACTCAGGGTGCTGGGTGCTCAGTGATCAGGGTGCTGGGTGCTCAGTGCTCAGGGTGCTGTATGCTCAGTGCTCAGGGTGCTGGGTACTCAGAGCTCAGGTTGCTGGGTGCTCAGTACTCAGGGTGCTGGGTGCTCAGTGCTCAGGGTGCTGGGTGCTCAGTGCTCAGGGTGCTGGGTGCTCAGTGCTCGGGGTGGTGGGTGCTCAGTGCTCAGAGTGCTCGGTGCTCAGTGCTCAGGGTGCTGGGTGCTCAGTGCTCGGGGTGATCGGTGCTCAATGCTAGGGGTGCTGGGTGCTCAGTGCTCGGGGTGCTCGGTGCTCAGTACTAAGGGTGTTGGGTGCTCAGTGCTCGAGGTGCTCAGTACTCAGGGTGCTGTATGTTCAGTGCTCAGGGTGCTGGGTGCTCAGTACTCAGGGTGCTCGGTGCTTAGTACTCAGGGTGCTGGGTGCTCAGTACTCCGGGTGCTGGGTGCTCAGTGCTCGTTGTGCTCGGTGCTCAGTACTCAGTGCTCAGGGTGCTGGGTGCTCAGTGCTCAGAGTGCTGGGTGCTCAGTACTCGGGGTGCTCGGTGCTCACTGCTCAGGGTGCTGGGTGCTCAATACTCAGGGTGCTGCATACTCAGTGCTCAGGGTGCTCGGTGCTCAGTACTCGGGGTGCTGGGTGCTCATTCTCGGGGTGCTGGGTGCTCATTCTCGGGGTGCTGGGTGCTCAGTGCTCAGGGTGCTGGGTGCTCAGTACTCAGGGTGCTGGGTGCTCAGTGCTCAGGGTGCTGGGTGCTCAGTACTCAGGGTGCTGGGTGTTCAGTGCTCAGGGTGCTGGGTGCTCAGTACTCAGGGTGCTGGGAGCTCAGTGCTCAGGGTGATCGGTGCTCAGTACTCAGGGTGCTCAGTACTCAGGGTGCTGGGTGCTCAGTGCTCGGGGTGCTGAGTGCTCAGTACTCAGGGTGCTGGGTGCTCAGTGCTCAGTACTCAGGGTGCTGGGTGCTCAGTGCTCGGGGTGCTGGGTGCTCAGTGCTCAGTACTCAGGGTGCTGGTTGCTCAGTGCTCAGGGTGCTGGGTGCTCAGTGCTCAGGGTGCTGGGTGCTCAGTACTCAGGGTGCTTGTTGCTCAGTCCTCGGGGTGCTCCGTGCTCAGTTCTCAGGGTGCTGGGTGCTCATTACTCAGGGTGCTCGGTGCTCAGTACACAGGGTTCTCAGTGCTTAGTTTTCAGGGTGCTGGGTGCTCAGTACTCAGGGTGCTCAGTGTTCAGTACTCGGGGTGCTGGGTGCTCAGTACTCAGGGTGCTCAGTGCTCAGTACTCGGGGTG
The DNA here is from genome assembly GCF_018167655.1 of Microtus oregoni. Lineage (NCBI taxonomy): Eukaryota > Metazoa > Chordata > Mammalia > Rodentia > Cricetidae > Microtus > Microtus oregoni. The sequence goes on along the minus strand of NW_024543284.1, from coordinate 667,161 downwards.
CTGGGTGCTCAGTGCTCAGGCTGCTCAGTGCTCAGTGCTCGGGGTGCTGGGTGCTCAGTGCTCGGGGCGCTGGGTGCTCAGTGCTCGGGGTGCTGGGTGCTCAGTACTCAGGGTGCTGTGTGCTCAGTGCTCAGTACTCAGCGTGCTGGGTGCTCAGTGCTCAGAGTGTTGGGTGCTCAGTACTCAGGGTGCTGGGTGCTCAGTGCTCAGTGCTCATGGTGCTCAGTGCTCAGGGTGCTGGGTGCTCAGGGTGCTGGGTGCTCAGTGCTTGGGGTGCTGGGTGCTCAGTGCTCAGGGTGCTGGGTGCTCAGTGCTCAGGGTGCTGGGTGCTCAGTGCTCGGGGTGCTGGGTGCTCAGTACTCAGGGTGCTGGGTGCTCAGTGCTCAGGGTGCTGGGTGCTCAGTACTCAGGGTGCTGGGTGCTCAGTGCTCGGGGTGCTGGGTGCTCAGTGCTCAGGGTGATCGGTGCTCAGTACTCAGGGTGCTGGGTGCTCAGTGCTCAGGGTGCTGGGTGCTCAGTACTCTGGGTGTTGGGTGCTCAGTACTCAGGGTGCTGGGTGCTCAGTGCTCAGGGTGCTGGGTGCTCAGACCTCAAGTTGCTCAGTACTCAGGGTGCTCGGTGCTCAGTGCTCAGTACTCAGGGTGCTCAGTACTCAGGGTGCTGGGCGCTCAGTTCTCAGGGTGCTGGGTGCTCAGTCGTCAGGGTGCTCAGTGCTCAGGGTGCTGGCTGCTCAGTGCTCGGGGTGCTCGGTGCTCAGTACTCAGGGTGCTGAGTGCTCAGTACTCAGGGTGCTGGGTGCTCAGTACTCAGGGTGCTGTGTGCTCAGTACTCAGGGTGCTGGGTGCTCAGTGCTCAGGGTGCTGGGTGCTCAGTGCTCAGGGTGCGGGGTGCTCAGTTCCCGGGGTGCTGGGTGCTCAGTGCACGGGATGCTGTGTGCTCAGTGCTCAGTGCTCAGGGTGCTGGGTGCTCAGTGCTCAGTGCTCAGGGTGCTGGTTGCTCAGTGCTCAGGGTGCTGGGTGCTCAGTACTCAGGGTGCTGGGTGCTCAGTGCTCAGGGTGCTCGGTGATCAGTACTCAGGGTGCAGGGTGCTCAGTGCTCAGGGTGCTGGGTACTCAGTACTCAGGGTGCTGGGTGCTCAGTGCTCAGGGTCCTGGGTGCTCAGTGCTCAGGGTGCTGGGTGCTCAGTGCTCGGGGTGCTGGGTCCTCAGTGCTCGGGGTGCTGGGTGCTCAGTGCTCGGGGTGCTGGGTGCTCAGTGCTCGGGGTGCTGGGTGCTCAGCACTCAGGGTGCTGGGTGCTCAGTACTCAGGGTGCTGGGTGCTCAGTACTCATGGTGCTGGATGCTCAGTGCTCAGGGTGCTGGGTGCTCAGTACTCAGGGTGTTCCGTGCTCAGTACTCAGGGTGCTCAGTGCTCAGTACTCAGGGTGCTGGGTGCTCAGTGCTCGGGGTGCTGGGTGCTCAGTAATCAGGATGCTGGGTGCTCAGTGCTCAGGGTGCTGGGTGCTCAGTACTCAGGGTGCTGGGTGCTCAGTACTCAGGATGCTCGGTGCTCAGTACTCAGGGTGCTGGGTGCTCAGTGCGCAGGGTGCTGGGTACTCAGTACTCAGGGTGCTGGGTGCTCAGTACTCAGGGTGCTTGGTGCTCAGTGCTCAGGGTGCTGGGTGCTCAGTGCTCAGGGTGCTGGGTGCTCAGTACTCAGGGTGCTGGGTGCTCAGTGCTCAGGGTGATCTGTGCTCAGTACTCAGGGTGCTCAGTATGCAGGGTGCTGGGTGCTCAGTCCTCGGGGTGCTGGGTGCTCAGTACTCAGGGTGCTGGGTGCTCAGTACTCGGGGTCCTGGGTGCTCAGTACTCAGTGTGCTGGGTGCTCAGTGTTCGGGGTGCTGGGTGCTCATAGCTCAGGGTGATCGGTGCTCAGTACTCAGTGTGCTGGGTGCTCAGTGCTCAGGGTTCTGGATGCTCAGTCCTCAGGGTGCTCAGTGCTCAGGGTGCTGGGTGCTCAGTGCTCGGGGTGATCAGTGCTCAGTACTCAGGGTGCTGAGTGCTCAGTACTCAGGGGCTGGGTGATCAGTACGCAGGGGGCTGGGTGCTCAGTGCTCAGGGGGCTGGGTGCTCAGTGCTCATGGTGCTGGGTGCTCAGTGCTCGGATGCTGGGTGCTCAGTGCTCAGGGTGCTGGGTGCTCAGTGCTCAGGGTGCTGTGTGCTCAGTACTCAGGGTGCTGGGTGCTCAGTTCTCAGGGTGATCGGTGCTCAGTACTCAGGGTGCTCAGTACTCAGGGTGCTGGGTGCTCAGTCCTCGGGGTGCTGGGTGCTCAGTACTCAGGGTGCTGGGTGCTCAGTACTCGGGGTGCTGGGTGCTCAGTGCTCAGGGTGATCGGTGCTCAGTTCTCAGGGTGCTGGGTGCTCAGTGCTCAGGTTGCTGGGTGCTCAGTCCTCAGGGTGCTCAGTGCTCAGTGTGCTGGTTGCTCAGTGCTCGGGGTGCTCGGTGCTCAGTACTCAGGGTGCTGAGTGCTCAGTACTCAGGGGCTGGGTGCTCAGTATTCAGGGGGCTGGGTGCTCAGTGCTCAGGGTGCTGGGTGCTCAGTGCTCAGGGTGCTGGGTGCTCAGTGTTCGGGGTGCTGGGTGCTCAGTGATCGGGGTGCTGGGTGCTCAGTGCTCAGTGCTCAGGGTGCTGGGTGCTCAGTGCTCAGTGCTCAGGGTGCTGGGTGCTCAGTACTCAGGGCGCTGGGTGCTCAGTACTCAGGGTGCTTGGTGCTCAGTACTCAGGGTGCTCGGTGCTCAGTACTCAGGGTTCTCAGTGCTCAGTGTTCAGGGTGCTGGGTGCTCAGTGCTCGGGGTGCTGGGTGCTCAGTGCTCGGGGTGGTCGGTGCTCAGTGCTCAGGGTGCTGGGTGCTCAGTGCTCGGGGGGTTCGGTGCTCAATGCTAGGGGTGCTGGGTGCTCAGTGCTCGGGGTGCTCGGTGCTCAGTACTCAGGGTGCTGGGTGCTCAGTGCTCGAGGTGCTCAGTACTCAGGGTGCTGTATGTTCAGTGCTCAGGGTGCTGGGTGCTCAGTACTCAGGGTGCTCGGTGCTTAGTACTCAGGGTGCTGGGTGCTCAGTACTCCGGGTGCTGGGTGCTCAGTGCTCGTTGTGCTCGGTGCTCAGTACTCAGTGCTCAGGGTGCTGGGTGCTCAGTGCTCAGAGTGCTGGGTGCTCAGTACTCGGGGTGCTTGGTGCTCACTGCTCAGGGTGCTGGGTGCTCAATACTCAGGGTGCTGCATACTCAGTGCTCAGGGTGCTCGGTGCTCAGTACTCGGGGTGCTGGGTGCTCATTCTCGGGGTGCTGGGTGCTCAGTGCTCGGGGTGCTGGGTGCTCAGTGCTCAGGGTGCTGGGTGCTCAGTACTCAGGGTGCTGGGTGTTCAGTGCTCAGGGTGCTGGGTGCTCAGTACTCAGGGTGCTGGGAGCTCAGTGCTCAGGGTGATCGGTGCTCAGTACTCAGGGTGCTCAGTACTCAGGGTGCTGGGTGCTCAGTGCTCGGGGTGCTGAGTGCTCAGTACTCAGGGTGCTGGGTGCTCAGTGCTCAGTACTCAGGGTGCTGGGTGCTCAGTGCTCGGGGTGCTGGGTGCTCAGTGCTCAGTACTCAGGGTGCTGGGTGCTCAGTGCTCAGGGTACTGGGTGCTCAGTGCTCAGGGTGCTGGGTGCTCAGTACTCAGGGTGCTTGTTGCTCAGTCCTCGGGGTGCTCCGTGCTCAGTTCTCAGGGTGCTGGGTGCTCAGTACTCAGGGTGCTCGGTGCTCAGTACTCAGGGTTCTCAGTGCTCAGTTTTCAGGGTGCTGGGTGCTCAGTACTCAGGGTGCTCAGTGTTCAGTACTCGGGGTGCTGGGTGCTCAGTTCTCAGGGTGCTCAGTGCTCAGTACTCGGGGTGCTGGTTGCTCAGTGCTCAGGCTGCTCAGTGCTCAGTGCTCGGGGTGCTGGGTGCTCAGTGCTCGGGGCGCTGGGTGCTCAGTGCTCGGGGTGCTGGGTGCTCAGTACTCAGGGTGCTGTGTGCTCAGTGCTCAGTACTCAGCGTGCTGGGTGCTCAGTGCTCGGGGTGCTGGGTCCTCAGTGCTCGGGGTGCTGGGTGCTCAGTGCTCGGGGTGCTGGGTGCTCAGTGCTCGGGGTGCTGGGTGCTCAGCACTCAGGGTGCTGGGTGCTCAGTACTCAGGGTGCTGGGTGCTCAGTACTCAGGGTGTTCCGTGCTCAGTACTCAGGGTGCTCAGTGCTCAGTACTCAGCGTGCTGGGTGCTCAGTGCTCGGGGTGCTGGGTGCTCAGTAATCAGGATGCTGGGTGCTCAGTGCTCAGGGTGCTGGGTGCTCAGTACTCAGGGTGCTGGGTGCTCAGTACTCAGGATGCTCGGTGCTCAGTACTCAGGGTGCTGGGTGCTCAGAGCGCAGGGTGCTGGGTACTCAGTACTCAGGGTGCTGGGTGCTCAGTACTCAGGGTGCTTGGTGCTCAGTGCTCAGGGTGCTGGGTGCTCAGTGCTCAGGGTGCTGGGTGCTCAGTACTCAGGGTGCTGGGTGCTCAGTGCTCAGGGTGATCGGTGCTCAGTACTCAGGGTGCTCAGTATGCAGGGTGCTGGGTGCTCAGTTCTCGGGGTGCTGGGTGCTCAGTACTCAGGGTGCTGGGTGCTCAGTACTCGGGGTCCTGGGTGCTCAGTACTCAGTGTGCTGGTTGCTCAGTGTTCGGGGTGCTGGGTGCTCATAGCTCAGGGTGATCGGTGCTCAGTACTCAGTGTGCTGGGTGCTCAGTGCTCAGGGTTCTGGATGCTCAGTCCTCAGGGTGCTCAGTGCTCAGGGTGCTGGGTGCTCAGTGCTCGGGGTGATCGGTGCTCAGTACTCAGGGTGCTGAGTGCTCAGTACTCAGGGGGCTGGGTGATCAGTAGTCAGGGGGCTGGGTGCTCAGTGCTCAGGGGGCTGGGTGCTCAGTGCTCATGGTGCTGGGTGCTCAGTGCTCGGATGCTGGGTGCTCAGTGCTCAGGGTGCTGGGTGCTCAGTGCTCAGGGTGCTGTGTGCTCAGTACTCAGGGTGCTGGGTGCTCAGTTCTCAGGGTGATCGGTGCTCAGTACTCAGGGTGCTCAGTACTCAGGGTGCTGGGTGCTCAGTCCTCGGGGTGCTGGGTGCTCAGTACTCAGGGTGCTGGGTGCTCAGTACTCGGGGTGCTGGGTGCTCAGTGCTCAGGGTGATCGGTGCTCAGTTCTCAGGGTGCTGGGTGCTCAGTGCTCAGGTTGCTGGGTGCTCAGTCCTCAGGGTGCTCAGTGCTCAGTGTGCTGGTTGCTCAGTGCTCGGGGTGCTCGGTGCTCAGTACTCAGGGTGCTGAGTGCTCAGTACTCAGGGGCTGGGTGCTCAGTACTCAGGGGGCTGGGTGCTCAGTGCTCAGGGTGCTGGGTGCTCAGTGCTCAGGGTGCTGGGTGCTCAGTGTTCGGGGTGCTGGGTGCTCAGTGCTCGGGGTGCTGGGTGCTCAGTGCTCAGTGCTCAGGGTGCTGGGTGCTCAGTGCTCAGTGCTCAGGGTGCTGGGTGCTCAGTACTCAGGGCGCTGGGTGCTCAGTACTCAGGGTGCTGGGTGCTCAGTACTCAGGGTGCTCGGTGCTCAGTACTCAGGGTTCTCAGTGCTCAGTGTTCAGGGTGCTGGGTGCTCAGTGCTCGGGGTGCTGGGTGCTCAGTGCTCGGGGTGCTCGGTGCTCAGTGCTCAGGGTGCTGGGTGCTCAGTGCTCGGGGTGATCGGTGCTCAATGCTAGGGGTGCTGGGTGCTCAGTGCTCGGGGTGCTCGGTGCTCAGTACTCAGGGTGCTGGGTGCTCAGTGCTCGAGGTGCTCAGTACTCAGGGTGCTGTATGTTCAGTGCTCAGGGTGCTGGGTGCTCAGTACTCAGGGTGCTCGGTGCTTAGTACTCAGGGTGCTGGGTGCTCAGTACTCCGGGTGCTGGGTGCTCAGTGCTCGTTGTGCTCGGTGCTCAGTACTCAGTGCTCAGGGTGCTGTGTGCTCAGTGCTCAGAGTGCTGGGTGCTCAGTACTCGGGGTGCTCGGTGCTCACTGCTCAGGGTGCTGGGTGCTCAATACTCAGGGTGCTGCATACTCAGTGCTCAGGGTGCTCGGTGCTCAGTACTCGGGGTGCTGGGTGCTCATTCTCGGGGTGCTGGGTGCTCAGTGCTCGGGGTGCTGGGTGTTCAGTACTCAGGGTGCTGGGTGCTCAGTGCTCAGGGTGCTGGGTGCTCAGTACTCAGGGTGCTGGGTGTTCAGTGCTCAGGGTGCTGGGTGCTCAGTACTCAGGGTGCTGGGAGCTCAGTGCTCAGGGTGATCGGTGCTCAGTACTCAGGGTGCTCAGTACTCAGGGTGCTGGGTGCTCAGTGCTCTGGGTGCTGGGTGCTCAGTGCTCAGTACTCAGGGTGCTGGGTGCTCAGTGCTCAGGGTGCTGGGTGCTCAGTGCTCAGGGTGCTGGGTGCTCAGTACTCAGGGTGCTTGTTGCTCAGTCCTCGGGGTGCTCCGTGCTCAGTTCTCAGGGTGCTCAGTGCTCAGTACTCGGGGTGCTGGGTGCTCAGTGCTCAGGCTGCTCAGTGCTCAGTGCTCGGGGTGCTGGGTGCTCAGTGCTCGGGGCGCTGGGTGCTCAGTGCTCGGGGTGCTGGGTGCTCAGTACTCAGGGTGCTGTGTGCTCAGTGCTCAGTACTCAGCGTGCTGGGTGCTCAGTGCTCAGAGTGTTGGGTGCTCAGTACTCAGGGTGCTTGGTGCTCAGTGCTCAGTGCTCAGGGTGCTCAGTTCTCAGGGTGCTGGGTGCTCAGGGTGCTGGGTGCTCAGTGCTTGGGGTGCTGGGTGCTCAGTGCTCAGGGTGCTGGGTGCTCAGTGCTCAGGGTGCTGGGTGCTCAGTGCTCGGGGTGCTGGGTGCTCAGTACTCAGGGTGCTGGGTGCTCAGTGCTCAGGGTGCTGGGTGCTCAGTACTCAGGGTGCTGGGTGCTCAGTGCTCGGGGTGCTGGGTGCTCAGTGCTCAGGGTGATCGGTGCTCAGTACTCAGGGTGCTGGGTGCTCAGTGCTCAGGGTGCTGGGTGCTCAGTACTCTGGGTGTTGGGTGCTCAGTACTCAGGGTGCTGGGTGCTCAGTGCTCAGAGTGCTGGGTGCTCAGTCCTCAAGGTGCTCAGTACTCAGGGTGCTCGTTGCTCAGTGCTCAGTACTCAGGGTGCTCAGTACTCAGGGTGCTGGGCGCTCAGTTCTCAGGGTGCTGGGTGCTCAGTCGTCAGGGTGCTCAGTGCTCAGGGTGCTGGCTGCTCAGTGCTCGGGGTGCTCGGTGCTCAGTACTCAGGGTGCTGAGTGCTCAGTACTCAGGGTGCTGGGTGCTCAGTACTCAGGGTGCTGTGTGCTCAGTACTCAGGGTGCTGGGTGCTCAGTGCTCAGGGTGCTGGGTGCTCAGTGCTCAGGGTGCGGGGTGCTCAGTGCTCGGGGTGCTGGGTGCTCAGTGCACGGGGTGCTGGGTGCTCAGTGCTCAGTGCTCAGGGTGCTGGGTGCTCAGTGCTCAGTGCTCAGGGTGCTGGTTGCTCAGTGCTCAGGGTGCTGGGTGCTCAGTGCTCAGTGCTCAGGGTGCTGGTTGCTCAGTGCTCAGGGTGCTGTGTGCTCAGTACTCAGGGTGCTGGGTGCTCAGTGCTCAGGGTGCGGGGTGCTCAGTGCTCGGGGTGCTGGGTGCTCAGTGCACGGGGTGCTGGGTGCTCAGTGCTCGTTGTGCTCGGTGCTCAGTACTCAGTGCTCAGGGTGCTGGGTGCTCAGTGCTCAGAGTGCTTGGTGCTCAGTACTCGGGGTGCTCGGTGCTCACTGCTCAGGGTGCTGGGTGCTCAATACTCAGGGTGCTGCATACTCAGTGCTCAGGGTGCTCGGTGCTCAGTACTCGGGGTGCTGGGTGCTCATTCTCGGGTTGCTGGGTGCTCAGTGCTCGGGGTGCTGGTTGTTCAGTACTCAGGGTGCTGGCTGCTCAGTGCTCAGGGTGCTGGGTGCTCAGTACTCAGGGTGCTGGGTGCTCAGTGCTCAGGGTGCTGGGTGCTCAGTACTCAGGGTGCTGGGTGTTCAGTGCTCAGGGTGCTGGGTGCTCAGTACTCAGGGTGCTGGGAGCTCAGTGCTCAGGGTGATCGGTGCTCAGTACTCAGGGTGCTCAGTACTCAGGGTGCTGGGTTCTCAGTGCTCTGGGTGCTGGGTGCTCAGTGCTCAGTACTCAGGGTGCTGGGTGCTCAGTGCTCTGGGTGCTGGGTGCTCAGTGCTCAGGGTGCTGGGTGCTCAGTACTCAGGGTGCTTGTTGCTCAGTCCTCGGGGTGCTCCGTGCTCAGTTCTCAGGGTGCTCAGTGCTCAGTACTCGGGGTGCTGGGTGCTCAGTGCTCAGGCTGCTCAGTGCTCAGTGCTCGGGGTGCTGGGTGCTCAGTGCTCGGGGCGCTGGGTGCTCAGTGCTCGGGGTGCTGGTTGCTCAGTACTCAGGGTGCTGTGTGCTCAGTGCTCAGTACTCAGCGTGCTGGGTGCTCAGTGCTCAGAGTGTTGGGTGCTCAGTACTCAGGGTGCTGGGTGCTCAGTGCTCAGTGCTCAGGGTGCTCAGTGCTCAGGGTGCTGGGTGCTCAGGGTGCTGGGTGCTCATTGCTTGGGGTGCTGGGTGCTCAGTGCTCAGGGTGCTGGGTGCTCAGTGCTCAGGGTGCTGGGTGCTCAGTGCTCGGGGTGCTGGGTGCTCAGTACTCAGGTTGCTGGGTGCTCAGTGCTCAGGGTGCTGTGTGCTCAGTACTCAGGGTGCTGGGTGCTCAGTGCTCGGGGTGCTGGGTGCCCAGTGCTCAGGGTGATCGGTGCTCAGTACTCAGGGTGCTGGGTGCTCAGTGCTCAGCGTGCTGGGTGCTCAGTACTCTGGGTGTTGGGTGCTCAGTACTCAGGGTGCTGGGTGCTCAGTGCTCAGGGTGCTGGGTGCTCAGTTTTCAAGGTGCTCAGTACTCAGGGTGCTCGGTGCTCAGTGCTCAGTACTCAGGGTGCTCAGTACTCAGGGTGCTGGGCGCTCAGTTCTCAGGGTGCTGGGTGCTCAGTCGTCAGGGTGCTCAGTGCTCAGGGTGCTGGCTGCTCAGTGCTCGGGGTGCTCGGTGCTCAGTACTCAGGGTGCTGAGTGCTCAGTACTCAGGGTGCTGGGTGCTCAGTACTCAGGGTGCTGTGTGCTCAGTACTCAGGGTGCTGGGTGCTCAGTGCTCAGGGTGCGGGGTGCTCAGTGCTCGGGGTGCTGGGTGCTCAGTGCACGGGGTGCTGGGTGCTCAGTGCTCAGTGCTCAGGGTGCTGGGTGCTCAGTGCTCAGTGCTCAGGGTGCTGGTTGCTCAGTGCTCAGGGTGCTGGGTGCTCAGTGCTCAGTGCTCAGGGTACTGGTTGCTCAGTGCTCAGGGTGCTGTGTGCTCACTACTCAGGGTGCTGGGTGCTCAGTGCTCAGGTTGCGGGGTGCTCAGTGCTCGGGGTGCTGTGTGCTCAGTGCACGGGGTGCTGGGTGCTCAGTGCTCGTTGTGCTCGGTGCTCAGTACTCAGTGCTCAGGGTGCTGGGTGCTCAGTGCTCAGAGTGCTGGGTGCTCAGTACTCGGGGTGCTCGGTGCTCACTGCTCAGGGTGCTGGGTGCTCAATACTCAGGGTGCTGCATACTCAGTGCTCAGGGTGCTCGGTGCTCAGTACTCGGGGTGCTGGGTGCTCATTCTCGGGTTGCTGGGTGCTCAGTGCTCGGGGTGCTGGTTGTTCAGTACTCAGGGTGCTGGCTGCTCAGTGCTCAGGGTGCTGGGTGCTCAGTACTCAGGGTGCTGGGTGCTCAGTGCTCAGGGTGCTGGGTGCTCAGTACTCAGGGTGCTGGGTGTTCAGTGCTCAGGGTGCTGGGTGCTCAGTACTCAGGGTGCTGGGAGCTCAGTGCTCAGGGTGATCGGTGCTCAGTACTCAGGGTGCTCAGTACTCAGGGTGCTGGGTTCTCAGAGCTCTGGGTGCTGGGTGCTCAGTGCTCAGTACTCAGGGTGCTGGGTGCTCAGTGCTCAGGGTGCTGGGTGCTCAGTGCTCAGGGTGCTGGGTGCTCAGTACTCAGGGTGCTTGTTGCTCAGTCCTCGGGGTGCTCCGTGCTCAGTTCTCAGGGTGCTCAGTGCTCAGTACTCGGGGTGCTGGGTGCTCAGTGCTCAGGCTGCTCAGTGCTCAGTGCTCGGGGTGCTGGGTGCTCAGTGCTCGGGGCGCTGGGTGCTCAGTGCTCGGGGTGCTGGGTGCTCAGTACTCAGGGTGCTGTGTGCTCAGTGCTCAGTACTCAGCGTGCTGGGTGCTCAGTGCTCAGAGTGTTGGGTGCTCAGTACTCAGGGTGCTGGGAGCTCAGTGCTCAGTGCTCAGGGTGCTCAGTGCTCAGGGTGCTGGGTGCTCAGGGTGCTGGGCGCTCATTGCTTGGGGTGCTGGGTGCTCAGTGCTCAGGGTGCTGGGTGCTCAGTGCTCAGGGTGCTGGGTGCTCAGTGCTCGGGGTGCTGGGTGCTCAGTACTCAGGGTGCTGGGTGCTCAGTGCTCAGGGTGCTGGGTGCTCAGTACTCAGGGTGCTGGGTGCTCAGTGCTCGGGGTGCTGGGTGCCCAGTGCTCAGGGTGATCGGTGCTCAGTACTCAGGGTGCTGGGTGCTCAGTGCTCAGCGTGCTGGGTGCTCAGTACTCTGGGTGTTGGGTGCTCAGTACTCAGGGTGCTGGGTGCTCAGTGCTCAGGGTGCTGGGTGCTCAGTTTTCAAGGTGCTCAGTACTCAGGGTGCTCGGTGCTCAGTGCTCAGTACTCAGGGTGCTCAGTACTCAGGGTGCTGGGCGCTCAGTTCTCAGGGTGCTGGGTGCTCAGTCGTCAGGGTGCTCAGTGCTCAGGGTGCTGGCTGCTCAGTGCTCGGGGTGCTCGGTGCTCAGTACTCAGGGTGCTGAGTGCTCAGTACTCAGGGTGCTGGGTGCTCAGTACTCAGGGTGCTGTGTGCTCAGTACTCAGGGTGCTGGGTGCTCAGTGCTCAGGGTGCTGGGTGCTCAGTGCTCAGGGTGCGGGGTGCTCAGTGCTCGGGGTGCTGGGTGCTCAGTGTACGGGGTGCTGGGTGCTCAGTGCTCAGTGCTCAGGGTACTGGGTGCTCAGTGCTCAGTGCTCAGGGTGCTGGTTGCTCAGTGCTCAGGGTGCTGGGTGCTCAGTACTCAGGGTGCTGGGTGCTCAGTGCTCGGGGTGCTCGGTGATCAGTACTCAGGGTGCAGGGTGCTCAGTGCTCAGGGTGCTGGCTACTCAGTACTCAGGGTGCTGGGTGCTCAGTGCTCAGGGTGCTGGGTGCTCAGTGCTCAGTGCTCAGGGTGCTGGGTGCTCAGTACTCAGGGTGCTGGGTGCTCAGTACTCAGGGTGTTCCGTGCTCAGTACTCAGGGTGCTCAGTGCTCAGTACTCAGCGTGCTGGGTGCTCAGTGCTCGGGGTGCTGGGTGCTCAGTACTCAGGATGCTGGGTGCTCAGTGCTCAGGGTGCTGGGTGCTCAGTACTCAGTGTGCTCGGTGCTCAGTACTCAGGATGCTCGGTGCTCAGTACTCAGGGTGCTGGGTGCTCAGTGCGCAGGGTGCTGGGTACTCAGTACTCAGGGTGCTGGGTGCTCAGTACCCAGGGTGCTTGGTGCTCAGTGCTCAGGGTGCTGGGTGCTCAGTGCTCAGGGTGCTGGGTGCTCAGTACTCAGGGTGCTGGGTGCTCAGTGCTCAGGGTGATCGGTGCTCAGTACTCAGGGTGCTCAGTATGCAGGGTGCTGGGTGCTCAGTCCTCGGGGTGCTGGGTGCTCAGTACTCAGGGTGCTGGGTGCTCAGTACTCGGGGTGCTGGGTGCTCAGTACTCAGTGTGCTGGGTGCTCAGTGTTCGGGGTGCTGGGTGCTCAGTGCTCAGGGTGATCGGTGCTCAGTACTCAGTGTGCTGGGTGCTCAGTGCTCAGGGTTCTGGATGCTCAGTCCTCAGGGTGCTCAATGCTCAGGGTGCTGGGTGCTCAGTGCTCGGGGTGATCGGTGCTCAGTACTCAGGGTGCTGAGTGCTCAGTACTCAGGGGGCTGGGTGATCAGTACTCAGGGGGCTGGGTGCTCAGTGCTCAGGGGGCTGGGTGCTCAGTGCTCATGGTGCTGGGTGCTCAGTGCTCGGATGCTGGGTGCTCAGTGCTCAGGGTGCTGGGTGCTCAGTGCTCAGAGTGCTGTGTGCTCAGTACTCAGGGTGCTGGGTGCTCAGTGCTCAGGGTGATCGGTGCTCAGTACTCAGGGTGCTCAGTACTCAGGGTGCTGGGTGCTCAGTCCTCGGGGTGCTGGGTGCTCAGTACTCAGGGTGCTGGGTGCTCAGTACTCGGGGTGCTGGGTGCTCAGTGCTCAGGGTGATCGGTGCTCAGTTCTCAGGGTGCTGGGTGCTCAGTGCTCAGGTTGCTGGGTGCTCAGTCCTCAGGGTGCTCAGTGCTCAGTGTGCTGGTTGCTCAGTGCTCGGGGTGCTCGGTGCTCAGTGCTCAGGGTGCTGGGTGCTCAGTGCTCGGGGTGATCGGTGCTCAATGCTAGGGGTGCTGGGTGCTCAGTGCTCGGGGTGCTCGGTGCTCAGTACTCAGGGTGCTGGGTGCTCAGTGCTCGAGGTGCTCAGTACTCAGGGTGCTGTATGTTCAGTGCTCAGGGTGCTGGGTGCTCAGTACTCAGGGTGCTCGGTGCTTAGTACTCAGGGTGCTGGGTGCTCAGTACTCCGGGTGCTGGGTGCTCAGTGCTCGTTGTGCTCGGTGCTCAGTACTCAGTGCTCAGGGTGCTGGGTGCTCAGTGCTCAGAGTGCTGGGTGCTCAGTACTCGGGGTGCTTGGTGCTCACTGCTCAGGGTGCTGGGTGCTCAATACTCAGGGTGCTGCATACTCAGTGCTCAGGGTGCTCGGTGCTCAGTACTCGGGGTGCTGGGTGCTCATTCTCGGGGTGCTGGGTGCTCAGTGCTCGGGGTGCTGGGTGCTCAGTGCTCAGGGTGCTGGGTGCTCAGTACTCAGGGTGCTGGGTGTTCAGTGCTCAGGGTGCTGGGTGCTCAGTACTCAGGGTGCTGGGAGCTCAGTGCTCAGGGTGATCGGTGCTCAGTACTCAGGGTGCTCAGTACTCAGGGTGCTGGGTGCTCAGTGCTCGGGGTGCTGAGTGCTCAGTACTCAGGGTGCTGGGTGCTCAGTGCTCAGTACTCAGGGTGCTGGGTGCTCAGTGCTCGGGGTGCTGGGTGCTCAGTGCTCAGTACTCAGGGTGCTGGGTGCTCAGTGCTCAGGGTACTGGGTGCTCAGTGCTCAGGGTGCTGGGTGCTCAGTACTCAGGGTGCTTGTTGCTCAGTCCTCGGGGTGCTCCGTGCTCAGTTCTCAGGGTGCTGGGTGCTCAGTACTCAGGGTGCTCGGTGCTCAGTACTCAGGGTTCTCAGTGCTCAGTTTTCAGGGTGCTGGGTGCTCAGTACTCAGGGTGCTCAGTGTTCAGTACTCGGGGTGCTGGGTGCTCAGTTCTCAGGGTGCTCAGTGCTCAGTACTCGGGGTGCTGGTTGCTCAGTGCTCAGGCTGCTCAGTGCTCAGTGCTCGGGGTGCTGGGTGCTCAGTGCTCGGGGCGCTGGGTGCTCAGTGCTCGGGGTGCTGGGTGCTCAGTACTCAGGGTGCTGTGTGCTCAGTGCTCAGTACTCAGCGTGCTGGGTGCTCAGTGCTCGGGGTGCTGGGTCCTCAGTGCTCGGGGTGCTGGGTGCTCAGTGCTCGGGGTGCTGGGTGCTCAGTGCTCGGGGTGCTGGGTGCTCAGCACTCAGGGTGCTGGGTGCTCAGTACTCAGGGTGCTGGGTGCTCAGTACTCAGGGTGTTCCGTGCTCAGTACTCAGGGTGCTCAGTGCTCAGTACTCAGCGTGCTGGGTGCTCAGTGCTCGGGGTGCTGGGTGCTCAGTAATCAGGATGCTGGGTGCTCAGTGCTCAGGGTGCTGGGTGCTCAGTACTCAGGGTGCTGGGTGCTCAGTACTCAGGATGCTCGGTGCTCAGTACTCAGGGTGCTGGGTGCTCAGAGCGCAGGGTGCTGGGTACTCAGTACTCAGGGTGCTGGGTGCTCAGTACTCAGGGTGCTTGGTGCTCAGTGCTCAGGGTGCTGGGTGCTCAGTGCTCAGGGTGCTGGGTGCTCAGTACTCAGGGTGCTGGGTGCTCAGTGCTCAGGGTGATCGGTGCTCAGTACTCAGGGTGCTCAGTATGCAGGGTGCTGGGTGCTCAGTTCTCGGGGTGCTGGGTGCTCAGTACTCAGGGTGCTGGGTGCTCAGTACTCGGGGTCCTGGGTGCTCAGTACTCAGTGTGCTGGTTGCTCAGTGTTCGGGGTGCTGGGTGCTCATAGCTCAGGGTGATCGGTGCTCAGTACTCAGTGTGCTGGGTGCTCAGTGCTCAGGGTTCTGGATGCTCAGTCCTCAGGGTGCTCAGTGCTCAGGGTGCTGGGTGCTCAGTGCTCGGGGTGATCGGTGCTCAGTACTCAGGGTGCTGAGTGCTCAGTACTCAGGGGGCTGGGTGATCAGTAGTCAGGGGGCTGGGTGCTCAGTGCTCAGGGGGCTGGGTGCTCAGTGCTCATGTTGCTGGGTGCTCAGTGCTCGGATGCTGGGTGCTCAGTGCTCAGGGTGCTGGGTGCTCAGTGCTCAGGGTGCTGTGTGCTCAGTACTCAGGGTGCTGGGTGCTCAGTTCTCAGGGTGATCGGTGCTCAGTACTCAGGATGCTCAGTACTCAGGGTGCTGGGTGCTCAGTCCTCGGGGTGCTGGGTGCTCAGTACTCAGGGTGCTGGGTGCTCAGTACTCGGGGTGCTGGGTGCTCAGTGCTCAGGGTGATCGGTGCTCAGTTCTCAGGGTGCTGGGTGCTCAGTGCTCAGGTTGCTGGGTGCTCAGTCCTCAGGGTGCTCAGTGCTCAGTGTGCTGGTTGCTCAGTGCTCGGGGTGCTCGGTGCTCAGTACTCAGGGTGCTGAGTGCTCAGTACTCAGGGGCTGGGTGCTCAGTACTCAGGGGGCTGGGTGCTCAGTGCTCAGGGTGCTGGGTGCTCAGTGCTCAGGGTGCTGGGTGCTCAGTGTTCGGGGTGCTGGGTGCTCAGTGCTCGGGGTGCTTTGTGCTCAGTGCTCAGTGCTCAGGGTGCTGGGTGCTCAGTGCTCAGTGCTCAGGGTGCTGGGTGCTCAGTACTCAGGGCGCTGGGTGCTCAGTACTCAGGGTGCTGGGTGCTCAGTACTCAGGGTGCTCGGTGCTCAGTACTCAGGGTTCTCAGTGCTCAGTGTTCAGGGTGCTGGGTGCTCAGTGCTCGGGGTGCTGGGTGCTCAGTGCTCGGGGTGCTCGGTGCTCAGTGCTCAGGGTGCTGGGTGCTCAGTGCTCGGGGTGATCGGTGCTCAATGCTAGGGGTGCTGGGTGCTCAGTGCTCGGGGTGCTCGGTGCTCAGTACTCAGGGTGCTGGGTGCTCAGTGCTCGAGGTGCTCAGTACTCAGGGTGCTGTATGTTCAGTGCTCAGGGTGCTGGGTGCTCAGTACTCAGGGTGCTCGGTGCTTAGTACTCAGGGTGCTGGGTGCTCAGTACTCCGGGTGCTGGGTGCTCAGTGCTCGTTGTGCTCGGTGCTCAGTACTCAGTGCTCAGGGTGCTGTGTGCTCAGTGCTCAGAGTGCTGGGTGCTCAGTACTCGGGGTGCTCGGTGCTCACTGCTCAGGGTGCTGGGTGCTCAATACTCAGGGTGCTGCATACTCAGTGCTCAGGGTGCTCGGTGCTCAGTACTCGGGGTGCTGGGTGCTCATTCTCGGGGTGCTGGGTGCTCAGTGCTCGGGGTGCTGGGTGTTCAGTACTCAGGGTGCTGGGTGCTCAGTGCTCAGGGTGCTGGGTGCTCAGTACTCAGGGTGCTGGGTGTTCAGTGCTCAGGGTGCTGGGTGCTCAGTACTCAGGGTGCTGGGAGCTCAGTGCTCAGGGTGATCGGTGCTCAGTACTCAGGGTGCTCAGTACTCAGGGTGCTGGGTGCTCAGTGCTCGGGGTGCTGAGTGCTCAGTACTCAGGGTGCTGGGTGCTCAGTGCTCAGTACTCAGGGTGCTGGGTGCTCAGTGCTCTGGGTGCTGGGTGCTCAGTGCTCAGTACTCAGGGTGCTGGGTGCTCAGTGCTCAGGGTGCTGGGTGCTCAGTGCTCAGGGTGCTGGGTGCTCAGTACTCAGGGTGCTTGTTGCTCAGTCCTCGGGGTGCTCCGTGCTCAGTTCTCAGGGTGCTCAGTGCTCAGTACTCGGGGTGCTGGGTGCTCAGTGCTCAGGCTGCTCAGTGCTCAGTGCTCGGGGTGCTGGGTGCTCAGTGCTCGGGGCGCTGGGTGCTCAGTGCTCGGGGTGCTGGGTGCTCAGTACTCAGGGTGCTGTGTGCTCAGTGCTCAGTACTCAGCGTGCTGGGTGCTCAGTGCTCAGAGTGTTGGGTGCTCAGTACTCAGGGTGCTGGGTGCTCAGTGCTCAGTGCTAAGGGTGCTCAGTGCTCAGGGTGCTGGGTGCTCAGGGTGCTGGGTGCTCAGTGCTTGGGGTGCTGGGTGCTCAGTGCTCAGGGTGCTGGGTGCTCAGTGCTCAGGGTGCTGGGTGCTCAGTGCTCGGGGTGCTGGGTGCTCAGTACTCAGGGTGCTGGGTGCTCAGTGCTCAGGGTGCTGGGTGCTCAGTACTCAGGGTGCTGGGTGCTCAGTGCTCGGGGTGCTGGGTGCTCAGTGCTCAGGGTGATCGGTGCTCAGTTCTCAGGGTGCTCAGTGCTCAGTACTCGGGGTGCTGGTTGCTCAGTGCTCAGGCTGCTCAGTGCTCAGTGCTCGGGGTGCTGGGTGCTCAGTGCTCGGGGCGCTGGGTGCTCAGTGCTCGGGGTGCTGGGTGCTCAGTACTCAGGGTGCTGTGTGCTCAGTGCTCAGTACTCAGCGTGCTGGGTGCTCAGTGCTCGGGGTGCTGGGTCCTCAGTGCTCGGGGTGCTGGGTGCTCAGTGCTCGGGGTGCTGGGTGCTCAGTGCTCGGGGTGCTGGGTGCTCAGCACTCAGGGTGCTGGGTGCTCAGTACTCAGGGTGCTGGGTGCTCAGTACTCAGGGTGTTCCGTGCTCAGTACTCAGGGTGCTCAGTGCTCAGTACTCAGCGTGCTGGGTGCTCAGTGCTCGGGGTGCTGGGTGCTCAGTAATCAGGATGCTGGGTGCTCAGTGCTCAGGGTGCTGGGTGCTCAGTACTCAGGGTGCTGGGTGCTCAGTACTCAGGATGCTCGGTGCTCAGTACTCAGGGTGCTGGGTGCTCAGAGCGCAGGGTGCTGGGTACTCAGTACTCAGGGTGCTGGGTGCTCAGTATTCAGGGTGCTTGGTGCTCAGTGCTCAGGGTGCTGGGTGCTCAGTGCTCAGGGTGCTGGGTGCTCAGTACTCAGGGTGCTGGGTGCTCAGTGCTCAGGGTGATCGGTGCTCAGTACTCAGGGTGCTCAGTATGCAGGGTGCTGGGTGCTCAGTTCTCGGGGTGCTGGGTGCTCAGTACTCAGGGTGCTGGGTGCTCAGTACTCGGGGTCCTGGGTGCTCAGTACTCAGTGTGCTGGTTGCTCAGTGTTCGGGGTGCTGGGTGCTCATAGCTCAGGGTGATCGGTGCTCAGTACTCAGTGTGCTGGGTGCTCAGTGCTCAGGGTTCTGGATGCTCAGTCCTCAGGGTGCTCAGTGCTCAGGGTGCTGGGTGCTCAGTGCTCGGGGTGATCGGTGCTCAGTACTCAGGGTGCTGAGTGCTCAGTACTCAGGGGGCTGGGTGATCAGTAGTCAGGGGGCTGGGTGCTCAGTGCTCAGGGGGCTGGGTGCTCAGTGCTCATGGTGCTGGGTGCTCAGTGCTCGGATGCTGGGTGCTCAGTGCTCAGGGTGCTGGGTGCTCAGTGCTCAGGGTGCTGTGTGCTCAGTACTCAGGGTGCTGGGTGCTCAGTTCTCAGGGTGATCGGTGCTCAGTACTCAGGGTGCTCAGTACTCAGGGTGCTGGGTGCTCAGTCCTCGGGGTGCTGGGTGCTCAGTACTCAGGGTGCTGGGTGCTCAGTACTCGGGGTGCTGGGTGCTCAGTGCTCAGGGTGATCGGTGCTCAGTTCTCAGGGTGCTGGGTGCTCAGTGCTCAGGTTGCTGGGTGCTCAGTCCTCAGGGTGCTCAGTGCTCAGTGTGCTGGTTGCTCAGTGCTCGGGGTGCTCGGTGCTCAGTACTCAGGGTGCTGAGTGCTCAGTACTCAGGGGCTGGGTGCTCAGTACTCAGGGGGCTGGGTGCTCAGTGCTCAGGGTGCTGGGTGCTCAGTGCTCAGGGTGCTGGGTGCTCAGTGTTCGGGGTGCTGGGTGCTCAGTGCTCGGGGTGCTGGGTGCTCAGTGCTCAGTGCTCAGGGTGCTGGGTGCTCAGTGCTCAGTGCTCAGGGTGCTGGGTGCTCAGTACTCAGGGCGCTGGGTGCTCAGTACTCAGGGTGCTGGGTGCTCAGTACTCAGGGTGCTCGGTGCTCAGTACTCAGGGTTCTCAGTGCTCAGTGTTCAGGGTGCTGGGTGCTCAGTGCTCGGGGTGCTGGGTGCTCAGTGCTCGGGGTGCTCGGTGCTCAGTGCTCAGGGTGCTGGGTGCTCAGTGCTCGGGGTGATCGGTGCTCAATGCTAGGGGTGCTGGGTGCTCAGTGCTCGGGGTGCTCGGTGCTCAGTACTCAGGGTGCTGGGTGCTCAGTGCTCGAGGTGCTCAGTACTCAGGGTGCTGTATGTTCAGTGCTCAGGGTGCTGGGTGCTCAGTACTCAGGGTGCTCGGTGCTTAGTACTCAGGGTGCTGGGTGCTCAGTACTCCGGGTGCTGGGTGCTCAGTGCTCGTTGTGCTCGGTGCTCAGTACTCAGTGCTCAGGGTGCTGTGTGCTCAGTGCTCAGAGTGCTGGGTGCTCAGTACTCGGGGTGCTCGGTGCTCACTGCTCAGGGTGCTGGGTGCTCAATACTCAGGGTGCTGCATACTCAGTGCTCAGGGTGCTCGGTGCTCAGTACTCGGGGTGCTGGGTGCTCATTCTCGGGGTGCTGGGTGCTCAGTGCTCGGGGTGCTGGGTGTTCAGTACTCAGGGTGCTGGGTGCTCAGTGCTCAGGGTGCTGGGTGCTCAGTACTCAGGGTGCTGGGTGTTCAGTGCTCAGGGTGCTGGGTGCTCAGTACTCAGGGTGCTGGGAGCTCAGTGCTCAGGGTGATCGGTGCTCAGTACTCAGGGTGCTCAGTACTCAGGGTGCTGGGTGCTCAGTGCTCGGGGTGCTGAGTGCTCAGTACTCAGGGTGCTGGGTGCTCAGTGCTCAGTACTCAGTGTGCTGGGTGCTCAGTGCTCTGGGTGCTGGGTGCTCAGTGCTCAGTACTCAGGGTGCTGGGTGCTCAGTGCTCAGGGTGCTGGGTGCTCAGTGCTCAGGGTGCTGGGTGCTCAGTACTCAGGGTGCTTGTTGCTCAGTCCTCGGGGTGCTCCGTGCTCAGTTCTCAGGGTGCTCAGTGCTCAGTACTCGGGGTGCTGGGTGCTCAGTGCTCAGGCTGCTCAGTGCTCAGTGCTCGGGGTGCTGGGTGCTCAGTGCTCGGGGCGCTGGGTGCTCAGTGCTCGGGGTGCTGGGTGCTCAGTACTCAGGGTGCTGTGTGCTCAGTGCTCAGTACTCAGCGTGCTGGGTGCTCAGTGCTCAGAGTGTTGGGTGCTCAGTACTCAGGGTGCTGGGTGCTCAGTGCTCAGTGCTCAGGGTGCTCAGTGCTCAGGGTGCTGGGTGCTCAGGGTGCTGGGTGCTCAGTGCTTGGGGTGCTGGGTGCTCAGTGCTCAGGGTGCTGGGTGCTCAGTGCTCAGGGTGCTGGGTGCTCAGTGCTCGGGGTGCTGGGTGCTCAGTACTCAGGGTGCTGGGTGCTCAGTGCTCAGGGTGCTGGGTGCTCAGTACTCAGGGTGCTGGGTGCTCAGTGCTCGGGGTGCTGGGTGCTCAGTGCTCAGGGTGATCGGTGCTCAGTACTCAGGGTGCTGGGTGCTCAGTGCTCAGGGTGCTGGGTGCTCAGTACTCTGGGTGTTGGGTGCTCAGTACTCAGGGTGCTGGGTGCTCAGTGCTCAGAGTGCTGGGTGCTCAGTCCTCAAGGTGCTCAGTACTCAGGGTGCTCGTTGCTCAGTGCTCAGTACTCAGGGTGCTCAGTACTCAGGGTGCTGGGCGCTCAGTTCTCAGGGTGCTGGGTGCTCAGTCGTCAGGGTGCTCAGTGCTCAGGGTGCTGGCTGCTCAGTGCTCGGGGTGCTCGGTGCTCAGTACTCAGGGTGCTGAGTGCTCAGTACTCAGGGTGCTGGGTGCTCAGTACTCAGGGTGCTGTGTGCTCAGTACTCAGGGTGCTGGGTGCTCAGTGCTCAGGGTGCTGGGTGCTCAGTGCTCAGGGTGCGGGGTGCTCAGTGCTCGGGGTGCTGGGTGCTCAGTGCACGGGGTGCTGGGTGCTCAGTGCTCAGTGCTCAGGGTGCTGGGTGCTCAGTGCTCAGTGCTCAGGGTGCTGGTTGCTCAGTGCTCAGGGTGCTGGGTGCTCAGTGCTCAGTGCTCAGGGTGCTGGTTGCTCAGTGCTCAGGGTGCTGTGTGCTCAGTACTCAGGGTGCTGGGTGCTCAGTGCTCAGGGTGCGGGGTGCTCAGTGCTCGGGGTGCTGGGTGCTCAGTGCACGGGGTGCTGGGTGCTCAGTGCTCGTTGTGCTCGGTGCTCAGTACTCAGTGCTCAGGGTGCTGGGTGCTCAGTGCTCAGAGTGCTTGGTGCTCAGTACTCGGGGTGCTCGGTGCTCACTGCTCAGGGTGCTGGGTGCTCAATACTCAGGGTGCTGCATACTCAGTGCTCAGGGTGCTCGGTGCTCAGTACTCGGGGTGCTGGGTGCTCATTCTCGGGTTGCTGGGTGCTCAGTGCTCGGGGTGCTGGTTGTTCAGTACTCAGGGTGCTGGCTGCTCAGTGCTCAGGGTGCTGGGTGCTCAGTACTCAGGGTGCTGGGTGCTCAGTGCTCAGGGTGCTGGGTGCTCAGTACTCAGGGTGCTGGGTGTTCAGTGCTCAGGGTGCTGGGTGCTCAGTACTCAGGGTGCTGGGAGCTCAGTGCTCAGGGTGATCGGTGCTCAGTACTCAGGGTGCTCAGTACTCAGGGTGCTGGGTTCTCAGTGCTCTGGGTGCTGGGTGCTCAGTGCTCAGTACTCAGGGTGCTGGGTGCTCAGTGCTCTGGGTGCTGGGTGCTCAGTGCTCAGGGTGCTGGGTGCTCAGTACTCAGGGTGCTTGTTGCTCAGTCCTCGGGGTGCTCCGTGCTCAGTTCTCAGGGTGCTCAGTGCTCAGTACTCGGGGTGCTGGGTGCTCAGTGCTCAGGCTGCTCAGTGCTCAGTGCTCGGGGTGCTGGGTGCTCAGTGCTCGGGGCGCTGGGTGCTCAGTGCTCGGGGTGCTGGGTGCTCAGTACTCAGGGTGCTGTGTGCTCAGTGCTCAGTACTCAGCGTGCTGGGTGCTCAGTGCTCAGAGTGTTGGGTGCTCAGTACTCAGGGTGCTGGGTGCTCAGTGCTCAGTGCTCAGGGTGCTCAGTGCTCAGGGTGCTGGGTGCTCAGGGTGCTGGGTGCTCATTGCTTGGGGTGCTGGGTGCTCAGTGCTCAGGGTGCTGGGTGCTCAGTGCTCAGGGTGCTGGGTGCTCAGTGCTCGGGGTGCTGGGTGCTCAGTACTCAGGTTGCTGGGTGCTCAGTGCTCAGGGTGCTGGGTGCTCAGTACTCAGGGTGCTGGGTGCTCAGTGCTCGGGGTGCTGGGTGCCCAGTGCTCAGGGTGATCGGTGCTCAGTACTCAGGGTGCTGGGTGCTCAGTGCTCAGCGTGCTGGGTGCTCAGTACTCTGGGTGTTGGGTGCTCAGTACTCAGGGTGCTGGGTGCTCAGTGCTCAGGGTGCTGGGTGCTCAGTTTTCAAGGTGCTCAGTACTCAGGGTGCTCGGTGCTCAGTGCTCAGTACTCAGGGTGCTCAGTACTCAGGGTGCTGGGCGCTCAGTTCTCAGGGTGCTGGGTGCTCAGTCGTCAGGGTGCTCAGTGCTCAGGGTGCTGGCTGCTCAGTGCTCGGGGTGCTCGGTGCTCAGTACTCAGGGTGCTGAGTGCTCAGTACTCAGGGTGCTGGGTGCTCAGTACTCAGGGTGCTGTGTGCTCAGTACTCAGGGTGCTGGGTGCTCAGTGCTCAGGGTGCGGGGTGCTCAGTGCTCGGGGTGCTGGGTGCTCAGTGCACGGGGTGCTGGGTGCTCAGTGCTCAGTGCTCAGGGTGCTGGGTGCTCAGTGCTCAGTGCTCAGGGTGCTGGTTGCTCAGTGCTCAGGGTGCTGGGTGCTCAGTGCTCAGTGCTCAGGGTACTGGTTGCTCAGTGCTCAGGGTGCTGTGTGCTCACTACTCAGGGTGCTGGGTGCTCAGTGCTCAGGGTGCGGGGTGCTCAGTGCTCGGGGTGCTGGGTGCTCAGTGCACGGGGTGCTGGGTGCTCAGTGCTCGTTGTGCTCGGTGCTCAGTACTCAGTGCTCAGGGTGCTGGGTGCTCAGTGCTCAGAGTGCTGGGTGCTCAGTACTCGGGGTGCTCGGTGCTCACTGCTCAGGGTGCTGGGTGCTCAATACTCAGGGTGCTGCATACTCAGTGCTCAGGGTGCTCGGTGCTCAGTACTCGGGATGCTGGGTGCTCATTCTCGGGTTGCTGGGTGCTCAGTGCTCGGGGTGCTGGTTGTTCAGTACTCAGGGTGCTGGCTGCTCAGTGCTCAGGGTGCTGGGTGCTCAGTACTCAGGGTGCTGGGTGCTCAGTGCTCAGGGTGCTGGGTGCTCAGTACTCAGGGTGCTGGGTGTTCAGTGCTCAGGGTGCTGGGTGCTCAGTACTCAGGGTGCTGGGAGCTCAGTGCTCAGGGTGATCGGTGCTCAGTACTCAGGGTGCTCAGTACTCAGGGTGCTGGGTTCTCAGAGCTCTGGGTGCTGGGTGCTCAGTGCTCAGTACTCAGGGTGCTGGGTGCTCAGTGCTCAGGGTGCTGGGTGCTCAGTGCTCAGGGTGCTGGGTGCTCAGTACTCAGGGTGCTTGTTGCTCAGTCCTCGGGGTGCTCCGTGCTCAGTTCTCAGGGTGCTCAGTGCTCAGTACTCGGGGTGCTGGGTGCTCAGTGCTCAGGCTGCTCAGTGCTCAGTGCTCGGGGTGCTGGGTGCTCAGTGCTCGGGGCGCTGGGTGCTCAGTGCTCGGGGTGCTGGGTGCTCAGTACTCAGGGTGCTGTGTGCTCAGTGCTCAGTACTCAGCGTGCTGGGTGCTCAGTGCTCAGAGTGTTGGGTGCTCAGTACTCAGGGTGCTGGGAGCTCAGTGCTCAGTGCTCAGGGTGCTCAGTGCTCAGGGTGCTGGGTGCTCAGGGTGCTGGGTGCTCATTGCTTGGGGTGCTGGGTGCTCAGTGCTCAGGGTGCTGGGTGCTCAGTGCTCAGGGTGCTGGGTGCTCAGTGCTCGGGGTGCTGGGTGCTCAGTACTCAGGGTGCTGGGTGCTCAGTGCTCAGGGTGCTGGGTGCTCAGTACTCAGGGTGCTGGGTGCTCAGTGCTCGGGGTGCTGGGTGCCCAGTGCTCAGGGTGATCGGTGCTCAGTACTCAGGGTGCTGGGTGCTCAGTGCTCAGCGTGCTGGGTGCTCAGTACTCTGGGTGTTGGGTGCTCAGTACTCAGGGTGCTGGGTGCTCAGTGCTCAGGGTGCTGGGTGCTCAGTTTTCAAGGTGCTCAGTACTCAGGGTGCTCGGTGCTCAGTGCTCAGTACTCAGGGTGCTCAGTACTCAGGGTGCTGGGCGCTCAGTTCTCAGGGTGCTGGGTGCTCAGTCGTCAGGGTGCTCAGTGCTCAGGGTGCTGGCTGCTCAGTGCTCGGGGTGCTCGGTGCTCAGTACTCAGGGTGCTGAGTGCTCAGTACTCAGGGTGCTGGGTGCTCAGTACTCAGGGTGCTGTGTGCTCAGTACTCAGGGTGCTGGGTGCTCAGTGCTCAGGGTGCTGGGTGCTCAGTGCTCAGGGTGCGGGGTGCTCAGTGCTCGGGGTGCTGGGTGCTCAGTGTACGGGGTGCTGGGTGCTCAGTGCTCAGTGCTCAGGGTACTGGGTGCTCAGTGCTCAGTGCTCAGGGCGCTGGTTGCTCAGTGCTCAGGGTGCTGGGTGCTCAGTACTCAGGGTGCTGGGTGCTCAGTGCTCGGGGTGCTCGGTGATCAGTACTCAGGGTGCAGGGTGCTCAGTGCTCAGGGTGCTGGCTACTCAGTACTCAGGGTGCTGGGTGCTCAGTGCTCAGGGTGCTGGGTGCTCAGTGCTCAGTGCTCAGGGTGCTGGGTGCTCAGTACTCAGGGTGCTGGGTGCTCAGTACTCAGGGTGTTCCGTGCTCAGTACTCAGGGTGCTCAGTGCTCAGTACTCAGCGTGCTGGGTGCTCAGTGCTCGGGGTGCTGGGTGCTCAGTACTCAGGATGCTGGGTGCTCAGTGCTCAGGGTGCTGGGTGCTCAGTACTCAGTG
The DNA here is from genome assembly GCF_018167655.1 of Microtus oregoni. Lineage (NCBI taxonomy): Eukaryota > Metazoa > Chordata > Mammalia > Rodentia > Cricetidae > Microtus > Microtus oregoni. The sequence goes on along the minus strand of NW_024543284.1, from coordinate 642,790 downwards.
TGCTCGGTGCTCAGTACTCAGGATGCTCGGTGCTCAGTACTCAGGGTGCTGGGTGCTCAGTGCGCAGGGTGCTGGGTACTCAGTACTCAGGGTGCTGGGTGCTCAGTACCCAGGGTGCTTGCTGCTCAGTGCTCAGGGTGCTGGGTGCTCAGTGCTCAGGGTGCTGGGTTCTCAGTACTCAGGGTGCTGGGTGCTCAGTGCTCAGGGTGATCGGTGCTCAGTACTCAGGGTGCTCAGTATGCAGGGTGCTGGGTGCTCAGTCCTCGGGGTGCTGGGTGCTCAGTACTCAGGGTGCTGGGTGCTCAGTACTCGGGGTGCTGGGTGCTCAGTACTCAGTGTGCTGGGTGCTCAGTGTTCGGGGTGCTGGGTGCTCAGTGCTCAGGGTGATCGGTGCTCAGTACTCAGTGTGCTGGGTGCTCAGTGCTCAGGGTTCTGGATGCTCAGTCCTCAGGGTGCTCAATGCTCAGGGTGCTGGGTGCTCAGTGCTCGGGGTGATCGGTGCTCAGTACTCAGGGTGCTGAGTGCTCAGTACTCAGGGGGCTGGGTGATCAGTACTCAGGGGGCTGGGTGCTCAGTGCTCAGGGGGCTGGGTGCTCAGTGCTCATGGTGCTGGGTGCTCAGTGCTCGGATGCTGGTTGCTCAGTGCTCAGGGTGCTGGGTGCTCAGTGCTCAGAGTGCTGTGTGCTCAGTACTCAGGGTGCTGGGTGCTCAGTGCTCAGGGTGATCGGTGCTCAGTACTCAGGGTGCTCAGTACTCAGGGTGCTGGGTGCTCAGTCCTCGGGGTGCTGGGTGCTCAGTACTCAGGGTGCTGGGTGCTCAGTACTCGGGGTGCTGGGTGCTCAGTGCTCAGGGTGATCGGTGCTCAGTTCTCAGGGTGCTGGGTGCTCAGTGCTCAGGTTGCTGGGTGCTCAGTCCTCAGGGTGCTCAGTGCTCAGTGTGCTGGTTGCTCAGTGCTCGGGGTGCTCGGTGCTCAGTACTCAGGGTGCTGAGTGCTCAGTACTCAGGGGCTGGGTGCTCAGTACTCAGGGGGCTGGGTGCTCAGTGCTCAGGGTGCTGGGTGCTCAGTGCTCAGGGTGCTGTGTGCTCAGTGCTCAGGGTGCTGGGTGCTCAGTGCTTGGGGTGCTCAGTACTCAGGGTGCTGAGTGCTCAGTACTCAGGGTGCTGGGTGCTCAGTGCTCAGGGTGCTGTGTGCTCAGTGCTCAGGGTGCTGGGTGCTCAGTGCTCAAGGTGCTGGGTGCTCAGTACTCAGGGTGCTCATTGCTCAGGGTGCTGTGTGCTCCGTACTCAGGGTGCTGGGTGCTCAGTGCTCAGGGTGCTCCGTGCTCAGGGCGCTGGGTTCTCAGTGCTCGGGGTGCTCGGAGCTCAGTACCCAGGGTGCTGGGTGCTCAGTGCTCGGGGTGCTCGTTCCTCAGTACTCAGGGTGCTGGGTGCTCAGTACTCGGGGTGCTGGGTGCTCATTACACATGGTGCTGGGTGCTCAGTACTCAGGGTGCTGGGTGCTCAGTACTCGGGTGCTGGGTGCTCAGTGCTCAGGGTGCTGGGTGCTCAGTGCTCGGGGTGCTGGGTGCTCAGTGCTCAGTACTCAGGGTGCTGGGTGCTCAGTGCTCAGGGTGCTGGGTGCTCAGTGCTCAGGGTGCTGGGTGCTCAGTGCTCAGGGTGCTGGGTACTCAGTGCTCAGGGTGCTGGGTGCTCAGTACTCAGGGTGCTCAGTGCTCAGTACTCGGGGTGCTGGGTGCTCAGTGCTCAGGGTGCTCAGTGCTCAGTACTCGGGGTGCTGGGTGCTCAGTGCTCAGGGTGCTGGGTGCTCAGTGCTCCGGGTGCTGGGTGCTCAGTGCTCGGGGCGATGGGTGCTCAGTGCTAGGGGTGCTGGGTGCTCAGTACACGGGGTGCTGGGTGCTCAGTAGACGGGGTGCTGGGTGCTCAGTGCTCAGTACTCAGTGCTCAGGGAGCTGGGTGTTCAGTACTCAGGGTGCTGGGTGCTCAGTACTCAGGGTGCTGGGTGCTCAGTGCTCGAGGTGCTCAGTACTCAGGGTGCTGTGTGTTCAGTGCTCAGGGTGCTGGGTGCTCAGTACTCAGGGTGTTCGGTGCTTAGTACTCAGGGTGCGGGGTGCTCAGTACTCAGGGTGCTGGGTGCTCAGTGCTCGGGGTGCTCGGTGCTCAGTGCTAAAGGTGCTGGGTGCTCAGTACTCAGGGTGCTCATTGCTCAGGGTGCTGGGTGCTCAGTACTCAGGGTGCTGGGTGCTCAGTGCTCAGGGTGCTCGGTGCTCGGGGCTCTGGGTGCTCAGTGCTCAGGGTGCTCGGAGCTCAGTACTCAGGGTGCTGTGTGCTCAGTGCTCGGGGTGCTCGGTGCTCAGTACTCAGGGTGCTGGGTGCTCAGTGCTCGGGGTGCTCGCTGCTCAGTACGTTGGGTGCTCACTACGCAGGGTGCTGGGTTCTCAGAGCTCGGGGCGCTGGGTGCTCAGTGCTCGGGGTGCTGGGTGCTCAGTACACGGGGTGCTGGGTGCTCAGTGCTCAGGGTGCTCGGTGCTCGGGGCTCTGGGTGCTCAGTGTTCAGGGTGCTCGGAGCTCAGTACTCAGGGTGCTGGGTGCTCAGTGCTCGGGGTGCTCAGGGCTCAGTGCTCAGGGTGCTCGGAGCTCAGTACTCAGGATGCTGGGTGCTCAGTGCTCGGGGTGCTCGGTGCTCAGTACTCAGGGTGCTGGGTGCTCAGTACTCGGGGTGCTCGGTGCTCAGTACGTTGGGTGCTCACTACTCAGGGTGCTGGGTGCTCAGAGATCAGCGTGCTGGGTGCTCAGTGCTCAGGGTGCTGGGTGCTCAGTGCTCGGGGTGCTGGGTGCTCAGTGCTCAGGGTGCTGGGTGCTCAGTACTCAGGGTGCTGGGTGCTCAGTACTCGGGGTGCTGGGTGCTCAGTACTCAGGGTGCTGGGTGCTCAGTACTCGGGGTGCTGGGCGCTCAGTACTCGGGTGCTGGGTGCTCAGTGCTCAGGGTGCTGGGTGCTCAGTGCTCGGGGTGCTGGGTGCACAGTGCTCAGTACTCAGGGTGCTGGGTGCTCAGTGCTCGGGTTGGTGGGTGCTCAGTGCTCAGTACTCAGGGTGCTGGGTGCTCAGTGCTCAGGGTGCTGTGTGCTCAGTACTCAGGGTGCTGGGTGCTCAGTGCTCAGGGTGCTGGGTAATCAGTGCTCAGGGTGCTGGGTGCTCAGTACTCAGGGTGCTGGGTGCTCAGTACTCAGGGTGCTGGGTGCTCAGTGCTCGGGTTGCTGGGTGCTCAGTGCTTGCGATGCTGGGTGCTCAGTGATCGGGGTGCTCGGTGCCCAGTACTCAGGGTGCTGGGTGCTCAGTGCTCGAGGTGCTCAGTACTCAGGGTGCTGTGTGTTCAGTGCTCAGGGTGCTGGGTGCTCAGTACTCAGGGTGCTCGGTGCTTAGTACTCAGGGTGCTGGGTGCTCAGTACTCCGGGTGCTGGGTGCTCAGTGCTCGGGGTGCTCGGTGCTCAGTGCTCAAGGTGCTGGGTGCTCAGTACTCAGGGTGCTCATTGCTCAGGGTGCTGGGTGGACAGTACTCAGGGTGCTGGGTGCTCAGTGCTCAGGGTACTCGGTGCTCGTAGCGCTGGGTGCTCAGTGCTCGGGGTGCTCGGAGCTCAGTACTCAGGTTGCTGGGTGCTCAGTGCTCAGGGTGCTGGGTGCTCAATACTCAGTGTGCTGGGTGCTCAGTGCTCAGTGTGCTGGGTGCTCAGTGCTCAGGGTGCTGGGTGCTCAGTACTCAGGGTGCTGGGTGCTCAGTGCTCGGGGTGCTGGGTGCTCAGTGCTCAAGGTGCTGGGTGCTCAGTACTCAGTGTGCTGGGTGCTCAGTACTCAGTGTGCTGGGTGCTCAGTGCTCAGGGTGCTGGGTGCTCAGTACTCAGGGTGCTGGGTGCTCAGTGCTCGGGGTGGTGGGTGCTCAGTGCTCAAGGTGCTGGGTGCTCAGTACTCAGGGTGCTCATTGCACAGGGTGCTGGGTGCTCAGTACTCAGGGTGCTGGGTGCTCAGTGCTCAGGGTGCTCGGTGCTCGGTGCGCTGGGTGCTCAGTGCTCGCGGTGCTCGGAGCTCAGTACTCAGGGTGCTGGGTGCTCAGTGCTCGGGGTGCTCGGTGCTCAGTACTCAGGGTGCTGGGTGCTCAGTGCTCGGGGTGCTCGGTGCTCAGTACGTTGGGTGCTCACTACTCAGGGTGCTGGGTGCTCAGTGCTCAGGGTGCTGGGTGCTCAGTGCTCAGTGTGCTGGGTGCTCAGTGCTCAGTGTGCTGGGTGCTCAGTGCTCAGGGTGCTAGGTGCTCAGTACTCAGGGTGCTGGGTGCTCAGTGCTCGGGGTGCTGGGTGCTCAGTGCTCAAGGTGCTGGGTGCTCAGTACTCAGGGTGCTCATTGCACAGGGTGCTGGGTGCTCAGTCCTCAGTGTGCTCAGTGCTCAGGGTGCTGGGTGCTCAGTGCTCAGGGTGCTGGGTGCTCAGTGCTCAGGGTGCTGGGTGCTCAGTGCTCGGGGTTCTCGGAGCTCAGTACCCAGGGTGCTGGGTGCTCAGTGCTCGGGGTGCTCGTTGCTCAGTACTCAGGGTGCTGGGTGCTCAGTACTCGGGGTGCTGGGTGCTCATTACACATGGTGCTGGGTGCTCAGTACTCAGGGTGCTGGGTGCTCAGTACTCGGGTGCTGGGTGCTCAGTGCTCAGGGTGCTGGGTGCTCAGTGCTCGGGGTGCTGGGTGCTCAGTGCTCAGTACTCAGGGTGCTGGGTGCTCAGTGCTCAGGGTGCTGGGTGCTCAGTGCTCAGGGTGCTGTGTGCTCAGTGCTCAGGGTGCTGGGTACTCAGTGCTCAGGGTGCTGGGTGCTCAGTACTCAGGGTGCTCAGTGCTCAGTACTCGGGGTGCTGGGTGCTCAGTGCTCAGGGTGCTCAGTGCTCAGTACTCGGGGTGCTGGGTGCTCAGTGCTCAGGGTGCTGGGTGCTCAGTGCTCGGGGTGCTGGGTGCTCAGTGCTCGGGGCGCTGGGTGCTCAGTGCTAGGGGTGCTGGGTGCTCAGTACACGGGGTGCTGGGTGCTCAGTAGACGGGGTGCTGGGTGAACAGTGCTCAGTACTCAGTGCTCAGGGAGCTGGGTGTTCAGTACTCAGGGTGCTGGGTGCTCAGTACTCAGGGTGCTGGGTGCTCAGTGCTGGGGTGCTATTTGCTCAGTGCTCTTGGTGCTGGGTGCCCAATGCTCGGGGTGCTCGGTGCTCAGTACTCAGGGTGCTGGTTGCTAAGTGCTCGAGGTGCTCAGTACTCAGGGTGCTGTGTGTTCAGTGCTCAGGGTGCTGGGTGCTCAGTACTCAGGGTGCTCGGTGCTTAGTACTCAGGGTGCGGGGTGCTCAGTACTCAGGGTGCTGGGTGCTCAGTGCTCGGGGTGCTCGGTGCTCAGTGCTAAAGGTGCTGGGTGCTCAGTACTCAGGGTGCTCATTGCTCAGGGTGCTGGGTGCTCAGTACTCAGGGTGCTGGGTGCTCAGTGCTCAGGGTGCTCGGTGCTCGGGGCTCTGGGTGCTCAGTGCTCAGGGTGCTCGGAGCTCAGTACTTAGGGTGCTGTGTGCTCAGTGCTCGGGGTGCTCGGTGCTCAGTACTCAGGGTGCTGGGTGCTCAGTGCTCGGGGTGCTCGGTGCTCAGTACGTTGGGTGCTCACTACGCAGGGAGCTGGGTTCTCAGTGCTCGGGGCGCTGGGTGCTCAGTGCTCGGCTGCTGGGTGCTCAGTACACGGGGTGCTGGGTTCTCAGTGCTCAGGGTGCTCGGTGCTCGGGGCTCTGGGTGCTCAGTGCTCAGGGTGCTCGGAGCTCAGTACTCAGGGTGCTGGGTGCTCAGTGCTCGGGGTGCGCAGTGCTCAGTGCTCAGGGTGCTCGGAGCTCAGTACTCAGGGTGCTGGGTGCTCAGTGCTCGGGGTGCTCGGTGCTCAGTACTCAGGGTGCTGGGTGCTCAGTGCTCGGGGTGCTCTGTGCTCAGTACGTTGGGTGCTCACTACTCAGGGTGCTTGGTGCTCAGTGCTCGGGGTGATCGGTGCTCAGTACTCAAGGTGCTGGGTGCTCAGTGCTCGGGGTGCTCGGTGCTCAGTACGTTGGGTGCTCACTACTCAGGGTGCTGGGTGCTCAGAGATCAGGGTGCTGGGTGCTCAGTGCTCAGGGTGCTGGGTGCTCAGTGCTCGGGGTGCTGGGTGCTCAGTGCTCAGGGTGCTGGGTGCTCAGTACTCAGGGTGCTGGGTGCTCAGTACTCGGGGTGCTGGGTGCTCAGTACTCAGGGTGCTGGGTGCTCAGTACTCAGGGTGCTGGGCGCTCAGTACTCGGGTGCTGGGTGCTCAGTGCTCAGGGTGCTGGTTGCTCAGTGCTCGGGGTGCTGGGTGCACAGTGCTCAGTACTCAGGGTGCTGGGTGCTCAGTGCTCGGGGTGCTGGGTGCTCAGTGCTCAGTACTCAGGGTGCTGGGTGCTCAGTGCTCAGGGTGCTGTGTGCTCAGTACTCAGGGTGCTGGGTGCTCAGTGCCCAGGGTGCTGGGTACTCAGTGCTCAGGGTGCTGGGTGCTCAGTACTCAGGTTGCTGGGTGCTCAGTACTCAGGGTGCTGGGTGCTCAGTGCTCGGGTTGCTGGGTTCTCAGTGCTTGCGATGCTGGGTGATCAGTGATCGGGGTGCTCGGTGCCCAGTACTCAGGGTGCTGGGTGCTCAGTGCTCGAGGTGCTCAGTACTCAGGGTGCTGTGTGTTCAGTGCTCAGGGTGCTGGGTGCTCAGTACTCAGGGTGCTCGGTGCTTAGTACTCAGGGTGCTGGGTGATCAGTACTCCGGGTGCTGGGTGCTCAGTGCTCGGGGTGCTCGGTGCTCAGTGCTCAAGGTGCTGGGTGCTCAGTACTCAGGGTGCTCATTGCTCAGGGTGCTGGGTGGTCAGTACTCAGGGTGCTGGGTGCTCAGTGCTCAGGGTACTCTGTGCTCGGAGCGCTGGGTGCTCAGTGCTCGGGGTGCTATGAGCTCAGTACTCAGGTTGCTGGGTGCTCAGTGCTCAGGGTGATGGGTGCTCAGTACTCAGTGTGCTGGGTGCTCAGTGCTCAGTGTGCTGGGTGCTCAGTGCTCAGGGTGCTGGGTGCTCAGTACTCAGGGTGCTGGGTGCTCAGTGCTCGGGGTGCTGGGTGCTCAGTGCTCAAGGTGCTGGGTGCTCAGTACTCAGTGTGCTGGGTGCTCAGTACTCAGTGTGCTGGGTGCTCAGTGCTCAGGGTGCTGGGTGCTCAGTACTCAGGGTGCTGGGTGCTCAGTGCTCGGGGTGCTGGGTGCTCAGTGCTCAAGGTGCTGGGTGCTCAGTACTCAGGGTGCTCATTGCACAGGGTGCTGGGTGCTCAGTACTCAGGGTGCTGGGTGCTCAGTGCTCAGGGTGCTCGGTGCTCGGTGCGCTGGGTGCTCAGTGCTCGGGGTGCTCGGAGCTCAGTACTCAGGGTGCTGGGTGCTCAGTGCTCGGGGTGCTCGGTGCTCAGTACTCAGGGTGCTGGGTGCTCAGTGCTCGGGGTGCTCGGTGCTCAGTACGTTGGGTGCTCACTACTCAGGGTGCTGGGTGCTCAGTGCTCAGGGTGCTGGGTGCTCAGTGCTCAGTGTGCTGGGTGCTCAGTGCTCAGGGTGCTGGGTGCTCAGTGCTCAGGGTGCTAGGTGCTCAGTACTCAGGGTGCTGGGTGCTCAGTGCTCGGGGTGCTGGGTGCTCAGTGCTCAAGGTGCTGGGTGCTCAGTGCTCAGGGTGCTGGGTGCTCAGGCCTTAGTGTGCTCAGTGCTCAGGGTGCTGGGTGCTCAGTGCTCGGGGTGCTCGGTGCTCAGTACTCAGGGTGCTGAGTGCTCAGTACTCAGGGTGCTGGGTGCTCAGTACTCAGGGTGCTGGGTGCTCAGTGCTCAGGGTGCTGGGTGATCAGTACTCAGGGTGCTGGGTGCTCAGTGCTCAGGGTGCTGGGTGCTCAGTGCTCAGGGTGCTGTGTGCTCAGTGCTCAGGGTGCTGGGTACTCAGTGCTCAGGGTGCTGGGTGCTCAGTACTCAGGGTGCTCAGTGCTCAGTACTCGGGGTGCTGGGTGCTCAGTGCTCAGGGTGCTCAGTGCTCAGTACTCGGGGTGCTGGGTGCTCAGTGCTCAGGGTGCTGGGTGCTCAGTGCTCGGGGTGCTGGGTGCTCAGTGCTCGGGGCGCTGGGTGCTCAGTGCTAGGGGTGCTGGGTGCTCAGTACACGGGGTGCTGGGTGCTCAGTGCTCAGGGTGCTCAGTGCTCAGTACTCAGTGCTCAGGGTGCTGGGTGTTCAGTACTCAGGGTGCTGGGTGCTCAGTACTCAGGGTGCTGGGTGCTCAGTGCTCGGGGTGCTATGTGCTCAGTGCTCGCGGTGCTGGGTGCCCAATCCTCGGGGTGCTCGGTGCTCAGTACTCAGGGTGCTGGTTGCTCAGTGCTCGAGGTGCTCAGTACTCAGGGTGCTGTGTGTTCAGTACTCAGGGTGCGGGGTGCTCAGTACTCAGGCTGCTGGGTGCTCAGTGCTCGGGGTGCTCGGTGCTCAGTGCTAAAGGTGCTGGGTGCTCAGTACTCAGGGTGCTCATTGCTCAGGGTGCTGGGTGCTCAGTACTCAGGGTGCTGGGTGCTCAGTGCTCAGGGTGCTCGGTGCTCGGGGCTCTGGGTGCTCAGTGCTCAGGGTGCTCGGAGCTCAGTACTCAGGTTGCTGGGTGCTCAGTGCTCGGGGTGCTCGGTGCTCAGTACTCAGGGTGCTGGGTGCTCAGTGCTCGGGGTGCTCGGTGCTCAGTACGTTGGTTGCTCACTACTCAGGGTGCTGGGTGCTCAGTGCTCAGTGTGCTGGGTGCTCAGTGCTCAGGGTGCTGGGTGCTCAGTGCTCAGGGTGCTGGGTGCTCAGTACTCAGGGTGCTGGGTGCTCAGTGCTCGGGGTGCTGGGTGCTCAGTGCTCAAGGTGCTGGGTGCTCAGTTCTCAGGGTGCTCATTGCACAGGGTGCTGGGTGCTCAGTACTCAGGGTGCTGGTTGCTCAGTGCTCAGGGTGCTCGGTGCTCGGTGCGCTGGGTACTCAGTGCTCGGGGTGCTCGGAGCTTAGTACTCAGGGTGCTGGGTGCTCAGTGCTCGGGGTGCTCGGTGCTCAGTACTCAGGGTGCTGGGTGCTCAATGCTCGGGGTGCTCGGTGCTCAGTATATTGGGTGCTCAGTACTCAGGGTGCTGGGTGCTCAGTGCTCAGGGTGCTGGGTGCTCAGTGCACAGTGTGCTGGGTGCTCAGTGCTCAGGGTGCTGGGTGCTCAGTGCTCAGGGTGCTAGGTGCTCAGTACTCAGGGTGCTGCGTGCTCAGTGCTCGGGGTGCTGGGTGCTCAGTGCTCAAGGTGCTGGGTGCTCAGTACTCAGGGTGCTCATTGCACAGGGTGCTGGGTGCTCAGTGCTCAGGGTGCTGGGTGCTCAGTGATCAGTGTGCTCAGTGCTCAGGGTGCTGGGTGCTCAGTGCTCGGGGTGCTCGGTGCTCAGTACTCAGGGTGCTGAGTGCTCAGTACTCAGGGTGCTGGGTGCTCAGTACTCAGGGTGCTGGGTGCTCAGTGCTCAGGGTGCTGGGTGATCAGTGCTCAGGGTGCTGGGTGCTCAGTGCTCAGGGTGCTGGGTGCTCAGTGCTCGGTGTTCTGGGTGCTCAGTGCTCAGGGTGTTGGGTGCTAAGTGCTTAGGGTGCTGGGTGCTCAGTGCTCGGGGCGCTGGGTGCTCAGTGCTCGGGGTGCTCGGAGCTCAGTACTCAGGGTGCTGGGTGCTCAGTGCTCGGGGTGATCGGTGCTCAGTACTCAGGGTGCTGGGTGCTCAGTGCTCGGGGTGCTCGGTGCTCAGTACGTTGGGTGCTCACTACTCAGGGTTCTCGGTGCTCAGTGCTCGGTGTGATCGGTGCTCAGTACTCAGGGTGCTGGGTGCTCAGAGCTCTGGGTGCTCGGTGCTCAGTACGTTGGGTGCTCACTACTCAGGGTGCTGGGTGCTCAGAGATCAGGGTGCTGTGTGCTCAGTACTCAGGGTGCTGGGTGCTCATTGCTCAGGGTGCTGGCTGCTCAGTACTCAGGGTGCTGGGTGCTCGGGGCGCTGGGTGCTCAGTGCTCTGGGTGCTCGGAGCTCAGTACTCAGGGTGCTGGGTGCTCAGTGTTCGGGGTGCTCGGTGCTCAGTACTCAGGGTGCTGGGTGCTCAGTGCTCGGGGTGCTGGGTGCTCAGTGCTCAGTACTCAGGGTGCTGGGTGCTCAGTGCTCAGGGTGCTGTGTGCTCAGTGCTCAGGGTGCTGGGTGCTCAGTGCTCAGGGTGCTGGGTACTCAGTGCTCAGGGTGCTGGGTGCTCAGTACTCAGGGTGCTGGGTGCTCAGTACTCAGTGTGCTGGGTGCTCAGTGCTCGGGGTGCTATGTGCTCAGTGCTCGCGGTGCTGGGTGCTCAGGGTGCTCGGAGCTCAGTACTCAGGGTGCTGTGTGCTCAGTGCTCGGGGTGCTCGGTGCTCAGTACTCAGGGTGCTGGGTGCTCAGTGCTCGGGGTGCTCGGTGCTCAGTACGTTGGGTGCTCACTACGCAGGGAGCTGGGTTCTCAGTGCTCGGGGCGCTGGGTGCTCAGTGCTCGGGGTGCTGGCTGCTCAGTACACGGGGTGCTGGGTTCTCAGTGCTCAGGGTGCTCTGTGCTCGGGGCTCTGGGTGCTCAGTGCTCAGGGTGCTCGGAGCTCAGTACTCAGGGTGCTGGGTGCTCAGTGCTCGGGGTGCTCAGTGCTCAGTGCTCAGGGTGCTCGGTGCTCAGTACTCAGGGTGCTGGGTGCTCAGTGCTCGGGGTGCTCTGTGCTCAGTACGTTGGGTGCTCACTACTCAGGGTGCTGGGTGCTCAGTGCTCGGGGTGATCGGTGCTCAGTACTCAGGGTGCTGGGTGCTCAGTGCTCGGGGTGCTCGGTGCTCAGTACGTTGGGTGCTCACTACTCAGGGTGCTGGGTGCTCAGAGATCAGGGTGCTGGGTGCTCAGTGCTCAGGGTCCTGGGTGCTCAGTGCTCGGGGTGCTGGGTGCTCAGTGCTCAGGGTGCTGGGTGCTCAGTACTCAGGGTGCTGGGTGCTCAGTACTCGGGGTGCTGGGTGCTCAGTACTCAGGGTGCTGGGTGCTCAGTACTCAGGGTGCTGGGCGCTCAGTACTCGGGTGCTGCGTGCTCAGTGCTCAGGGTGCTGGGTGCTCAGTGCTCGGGGTGCTGGGTGCACAGTGCTCAGTACTCAGGGTGCTGGGTGCTCAGTGCTCGGGGTGCTGGGTGCTCAGTGCTCAGTACTCAGGGTGCTGGGTGCTCAGTGCTCAGGGTGCTGTGTGCTCAGTACTCAGGGTGCTGGGTGCTCAGTGCCCAGGGTGCTGGGTACTCAGTGCTCAGGGTGCTGGGTGCTCAGTACTCAGGTTGCTGGGTGCTCAGTACTCAGGGTGCTGGGTGCTCAGTGCTCGGGTTGCTGGGTTCTCAGTGCTTGCGATGCTGGGTGATCAGTGATCGGGGTGCTCGGTGCCCAGTACTCAGGGTGCTGGGTGCTCAGTGCTCGAGGTGCTCAGTACTCAGGGTGCTGTGTGTTCAGTGCTCAGGGTGCTGGGTGCTCAGTACTCAGGGTGCTCGGTGCTTAGTACTCAGGGTGCTGGGTGATCAGTACTCCGGGTGCTGGGTGCTCAGTGCTCGGGGTGCTCGGTGCTCAGTGCTCAAGGTGCTGGGTGCTCAGTACTCAGGGTGCTCATTGCTCAGGGTGCTGGGTGGTCAGTGCTCAGGGTGCTGGGTGCTCAGTGCTCAGGGTACTCGGTGCTCGGAGCGCTGGGTGCTCAGTGCTCGGGGTGCTCAGAGCTCAGTACTCAGGTTGCTGGGTGCTCAGTGCTCAGGGTGATGGGTGCTCAGTACTCAGTGTGCTGGGTGCTCAGTGCTCAGTGTGCTGGGTGCTCAGTGCTCAGGGTGCTGGGTGCTCAGTACTCAGGGTGCTGGGTGCTCAGTGCTCGGGGTGCTGGGTGCTCAGTGCTCAAGGTGCTGGGTGCTCAGTACTCAGTGTGCTGGGTGCTCAGTACTCAGTGTGCTGGGTGCTCAGTGCTCAGGGTGCTGGGTGCTCAGTACTCAGGGTGCTGGGTGCTCAGTGCTCGGGGTGCTGGGTGCTCAGTGCTCAAGGTGCTGGGTGCTCAGTACTCAGGGTGCTCATTGCACAGGGTGCTGGGTGCTCAGTACTCAGGGTGCTGGGTGCTCAGTGCTCAGGGTGCTCGGTGCTCGGTGCGCTGGGTGCTCAGTGCTCGGGGTGCTCGGAGCTCAGTACTCAGGGTGCTGGGTGCTCAGTGCTCGGGGTGCTCGGTGCTCAGTACTCAGGGTGCTGGGTGCTCAGTGCTCGGGGTGCTCGGTGCTCAGTACGTTGGGTGCTCACTACTCAGGGTGCTGGGTGATCAGTGCTCAGGGTGCTGGGTGCTCAATGCTCAGTGTGCTGGGTGCTCAGTGCTCAGGGTGCTGGGTGCTCAGTGCTCAGGGTGCTAGGTGCTCAGTACTCAGGGTGCTGGGTGCTCAGTGCTCGGGGTGCTGGGTGCTCAGTGCTCAAGGTGCTGGGTGCTCAGTACTCAGGGTGCTCATTGCACAGGGTGCTGGGTGCTCAGTGCTCAGGGTGCTGGGTGCTCAGTCCTTAGTGTGCTCAGTGCTCAGGGTGCTGGGTGCTCAGTGCTCGGGGTGCTCGGTGCTCAGTACTCAGGGTGCTGAGTGCTCAGTACTCAGGGTGCTGGGTGCTCAGTACTCAGGGTGCTGGGTGCTCAGTGCTCAGGGTGCTGGGTGATCAGTACTCAGGGTGCTGGGTGCTCAGTGCTCAGGGTGCTGGGTGCTCAGTGCTCAGGGTGCTGTGTGCTCAGTGCTCAGGGTGCTGGGTACTCAGTGCTCAGGGTGCTGGGTGCTCAGTACTCAGGGTGCTCAGTGCTCAGTACTCGGGGTGCTGGGTGCTCAGTGCTCAGGGTGCTCAGTGCTCAGTACTCGGGGTGCTGGGTGCTCAGTGCTCAGGGTGCTGTGTGCTCAGTGCTCAGGGTGCTGGGTGCTCAGTGCTCGGGGTGCTGGGTGCTCAGTGCTCGGGGCGCTGGGTGCTCAGTGCTAGGGGTGCTGGGTGCTCAGTACACGGGGTGCTGGGTGCTCAGTGCTCAGGGTGCTCAGTGCTCAGTACTCAGTGCTCAGGGTGCTGGGTGTTCAGTACTCAGGGTGCTGGGTGCTCAGTACTCAGGGTGCTGGGTGCTCAGTGCTCGGGGTGCTATGTGCTCAGTGCTCGCGGTGCTGGGTGCCCAATGCTCGGGGTGCTGGGTGCTCAGTGCTCAGGGTGCTGGGTGCTCAGTGCTCAGGGTGCTGTGTGCTCAGTGCTCAGGGTGCTGGGTACTCAGTGCTCAGGGTGCTGGGTGCTCAGTACTCAGGGTGCTCAGTGCTCAGTACTCGGGGTGCTGGGTGCTCAGTGCTCAGGGTGCTCAGTGCTCAGTACTCGGGGTGCTGGGTGCTCAGTGCTCAGGGTGCTGTGTGCTCAGTGCTCAGGGTGCTGGGTGCTCAGTGCTCGGGGTGCTGGGTGCTCAGTGCTCGGGGCGCTGGGTGCTCAGTGCTAGGGGTGCTGGGTGCTCAGTACACGGGGTGCTGGGTGCTCAGTGCTCAGGGTGCTCAGTGCTCAGTACTCAGTGCTCAGGGTGCTGGGTGTTCAGTACTCAGGGTGCTGGGTGCTCAGTACTCAGGGTGCTGGGTGCTCAGTGCTCGGGGTGCTATGTGCTCAGTGCTCGCGGTGCTGGGTGCCCAATGCTCGGGGTGCTCGGTGCTCAGTACTCAGGGTGCTGGTTGCTCAGTGCTCGAGGTGCTCAGTACTCAGGGTGCTGTGTGTTCAGTACTCAGGGTGCGGGGTGCTCAGTACTCAGGCTGCTGGGTGCTCAGTGCTCGGGGTGCTCGGTGCTCAGTGCTAAAGGTGCTGGGTGCTCAGTACTCAGGGTGCTCATTGCTCAGGGTGCTGGGTGCTCAGTACTCAGGGTGCTGGGTGCTCAGTGCTCAGGGTGCTCGGTGCTCAGGGCTCTGGGTGCTCAGTGCTCAGGGTGCTCGGAGCTCAGTACTCAGGTTGCTGGGTGCTCAGTGCTCGGGGTGCTCGGTGCTCAGTACTCAGGGTGCTGGGTGCTCAGTGCTCGGGGTGCTCGGTGCTCAGTACGTTGGTTGCTCACTACTCAGGGTGCTGGGTGCTCAGTGCTCAGTGTGCTGGGTGCTCAGTGCTCAGGGTGCTGGGTGCTCAGTGCTCAGGGTGCTGGGTGCTCAGTACTCAGGGTGCTGGGTGCTCAGTGCTCGGGGTGCTGGGTGCTCAGTGTTCAAGGTGCTGGGTGCTCAGTACTCAGGGTGCTCATTGCACAGGGTGCTGGGTGCTCAGTACTCAGGGTGCTGGGTGCTCAGTGCTCAGGGTGCTCGGTGCTCGGTGCGCTGGGTACTCAGTGCTCGGGGTGCTCGGAGCTTAGTACTCAGGGTGCTGGGTGCTCAGTGCTCGGGGTGCTCGGTGCTCAGTACTCAGGGTGCTGGGTGCTCAATGCTCGGGGTGCTCGGTGCTCAGTACATTGGGTGCTCAGTACTCAGGGTGCTGGGTGCTCAGTGCTCAGGGTGCTGGGTGCTCAGTGCTCAGTGTGCTGGGTGCTCAGTGCTCAGGGTGCTGGGTGCTCAGTGCTCAGGGTGCTAGGTGCTCAGTACTCAGGGTGCTGGGTGCTCAGTGCTCGGGGTGCTGGGTGCTCAGTGCTCGGGGTGCTGGCTGCTCAGTACACGGGGTGCTGGGTTCTCAGTGCTCAGGGTGCTCTGTGCTCGGGGCTCTGGGTGCTCAGTGCTCAGGGTGCTCGGAGCTCAGTACTCAGGGTGCTGGGTGCTCAGTGCTCGGGGTGCTCAGTGCTCAGTGCTCAGGGTGCTCGGTGCTCAGTACTCAGGGTGCTGGGTGCTCAGTGCTCGGGGTGCTCTGTGCTCAGTACGTTGGGTGCTCACTACTCAGGGTGCTGGGTGCTCAGTGCTCGGGGTGATCGGTGCTCAGTACTCAGGGTGCTGGGTGCTCAGTGCTCGGGGTGCTCGGTGCTCAGTACGTTGGGTGCTCACTACTCAGGGTGCTGGGTGCTCAGAGATCAGGGTGCTGGGTGCTCAGTGCTCAGGGTCCTGGGTGCTCAGTGCTCGGGGTGCTGGGTGCTCAGTGCTCAGGGTGCTGGGTGCTCAGTACTCAGGGTGCTGGGTGCTCAGTACTCGGGGTGCTGGGTGCTCAGTACTCAGGGTGCTGGGTGCTCAGTACTCAGGGTGCTGGGCGCTCAGTACTCGGGTGCTGCGTGCTCAGTGCTCAGGGTGCTGGGTGCTCAGTGCTCGGGGTGCTGGGTGCACAGTGCTCAGTACTCAGGGTGCTGGGTGCTCAGTGCTCGGGGTGCTGGGTGCTCAGTGCTCAGTACTCAGGGTGCTGGGTGCTCAGTGCTCAGGGTGCTGTGTGCTCAGTACTCAGGGTGCTGGGTGCTCAGTGCCCAGGGTGCTGGGTACTCAGTGCTCAGGGTGCTGGGTGCTCAGTACTCAGGTTGCTGGGTGCTCAGTACTCAGGGTGCTGGGTGCTCAGTGCTCGGGTTGCTGGGTTCTCAGTGCTTGCGATGCTGGGTGATCAGTGATCGGGGTGCTCGGTGCCCAGTACTCAGGGTGCTGGGTGCTCAGTGCTCGAGGTGCTCAGTACTCAGGGTGCTGTGTGTTCAGTGCTCAGGGTGCTGGGTGCTCAGTACTCAGGGTGCTCGGTGCTTAGTACTCAGGGTGCTGGGTGATCAGTACTCCGGGTGCTGGGTGCTCAGTGCTCGGGGTGCTCGGTGCTCAGTGCTCAAGGTGCTGGGTGCTCAGTACTCAGGGTGCTCATTGCTCAGGGTGCTGGGTGGTCAGTGCTCAGGGTGCTGGGTGCTCAGTGCTCAGGGTACTCGGTGCTCGGAGCGCTGGGTGCTCAGTGCTCGGGGTGCTCAGAGCTCAGTACTCAGGTTGCTGGGTGCTCAGTGCTCAGGGTGATGGGTGCTCAGTACTCAGTGTGCTGGGTGCTCAGTGCTCAGTGTGCTGGGTGCTCAGTGCTCAGGGTGCTGGGTGCTCAGTACTCAGGGTGCTGGGTGCTCAGTGCTCGGGGTGCTGGGTGCTCAGTGCTCAAGGTGCTGGGTGCTCAGTACTCAGTGTGCTGGGTGCTCAGTACTCAGTGTGCTGGGTGCTCAGTGCTCAGGGTGCTGGGTGCTCAGTACTCAGGGTGCTGGGTGCTCAGTGCTCGGGGTGCTGGGTGCTCAGTGCTCAAGGTGCTGGGTGCTCAGTACTCAGGGTGCTCATTGCACAGGGTGCTGGGTGCTCAGTACTCAGGGTGCTGGGTGCTCAGTGCTCAGGGTGCTCGGTGCTCGGTGCGCTGGGTGCTCAGTGCTCGGGGTGCTCGGAGCTCAGTACTCAGGGTGCTGGGTGCTCAGTGCTCGGGGTGCTCGGTGCTCAGTACTCAGGGTGCTGGGTGCTCAGTGCTCGGGGTGCTCGGTGCTCAGTACGTTGGGTGCTCACTACTCAGGGTGCTGGGTGATCAGTGCTCAGGGTGCTGGGTGCTCAATGCTCAGTGTGCTGGGTGCTCAGTGCTCAGGGTGCTGGGTGCTCAGTGCTCAGGGTGCTAGGTGCTCAGTACTCAGGGTGCTGGGTGCTCAGTGCTCGGGGTGCTGGGTGCTCAGTGCTCAAGGTGCTGGGTGCTCAGTACTCAGGGTGCTCATTGCACAGGGTGCTGGGTGCTCAGTGCTCAGGGTGCTGGGTGCTCAGTCCTTAGTGTGCTCAGTGCTCAGGGTGCTGGGTGCTCAGTGCTCGGGGTGCTCGGTGCTCAGTACTCAGGGTGCTGAGTGCTCAGTACTCAGGGTGCTGGGTGCTCAGTACTCAGGGTGCTGGGTGCTCAGTGCTCAGGGTGCTGGGTGATCAGTACTCAGGGTGCTGGGTGCTCAGTGCTCAGGGTGCTGGGTGCTCAGTGCTCAGGGTGCTGTGTGCTCAGTGCTCAGGGTGCTGGGTACTCAGTGCTCAGGGTGCTGGGTGCTCAGTACTCAGGGTGCTCAGTGCTCAGTACTCGGGGTGCTGGGTGCTCAGTGCTCAGGGTGCTCAGTGCTCAGTACTCGGGGTGCTGGGTGCTCAGTGCTCAGGGTGCTGTGTGCTCAGTGCTCAGGGTGCTGGGTGCTCAGTGCTCGGGGTGCTGGGTGCTCAGTGCTCGGGGCGCTGGGTGCTCAGTGCTAGGGGTGCTGGGTGCTCAGTACACGGGGTGCTGGGTGCTCAGTGCTCAGGGTGCTCAGTGCTCAGTACTCAGTGCTCAGGGTGCTGGGTGTTCAGTACTCAGGGTGCTGGGTGCTCAGTACTCAGGGTGCTGGGTGCTCAGTGCTCGGGGTGCTATGTGCTCAGTGCTCGCGGTGCTGGGTGCCCAATGCTCGGGGTGCTCGGTGCTCAGTACTCAGGGTGCTGGTTGCTCAGTGCTCGAGGTGCTCAGTACTCAGGGTGCTGTGTGTTCAGTACTCAGGGTGCGGGGTGCTCAGTACTCAGGCTGCTGGGTGCTCAGTGCTCGGGGTGCTCGGTGCTCAGTGCTAAAGGTGCTGGGTGCTCAGTACTCAGGGTGCTCATTGCTCAGGGTGCTGGGTGCTCAGTACTCAGGGTGCTGGGTGCTCAGTGCTCAGGGTGCTCGGTGCTCAGGGCTCTGGGTGCTCAGTGCTCAGGGTGCTCGGAGCTCAGTACTCAGGTTGCTGGGTGCTCAGTGCTCGGGGTGCTCGGTGCTCAGTACTCAGGGTGCTGGGTGCTCAGTGCTCGGGGTGCTCGGTGCTCAGTACGTTGGTTGCTCACTACTCAGGGTGCTGGGTGCTCAGTGCTCAGTGTGCTGGGTGCTCAGTGCTCAGGGTGCTGGGTGCTCAGTGCTCAGGGTGCTGGGTGCTCAGTACTCAGGGTGCTGGGTGCTCAGTGCTCGGGGTGCTGGGTGCTCAGTGTTCAAGGTGCTGGGTGCTCAGTACTCAGGGTGCTCATTGCACAGGGTGCTGGGTGCTCAGTACTCAGGGTGCTGGGTGCTCAGTGCTCAGGGTGCTCGGTGCTCGGTGCGCTGGGTACTCAGTGCTCGGGGTGCTCGGAGCTTAGTACTCAGGGTGCTGGGTGCTCAGTGCTCGGGGTGCTCGGTGCTCAGTACTCAGGGTGCTGGGTGCTCAATGCTCGGGGTGCTCGGTGCTCAGTACATTGGGTGCTCAGTACTCAGGGTGCTGGGTGCTCAGTGCTCAGGGTGCTGGGTGCTCAGTGCTCAGTGTGCTGGGTGCTCAGTGCTCAGGGTGCTGGGTGCTCAGTGCTCAGGGTGCTAGGTGCTCAGTACTCAGGGTGCTGGGTGCTCAGTGCTCGGGGTGCTGGGTGCTCAGTGCTCAAGGTGCTGGGTGCTCAGTACTCAGGGTGCTCATTGCACAGGGTGCTGGGTGCTCAGTGCTCAGGGTGCTGGGTGCTCAGTGATCAGTGTGCTCAGTGCTCAGGGTGCTGGGTGCTCAGTGCTCGGGGTGCTCGGTGCTCAGTACTCAGGGTGCTGAGTGCTCAGTACTCAGGGTGCTGGGTGCTCAGTACTCAGGGTGCTGGGTGCTCAGTGCTCAGGGTGCTGGGTGATCAGTGCTCAGGGTGCTGGGTGCTCAGTGCTCAGGGTGCTGGGTGCTCAGTGCTCGGTGTTCTGGGTGCTCAGTGCTCAGGGTGTTGGGTGCTAAGTGCTTAGGGTGCTGGGTGCTCAGTGCTCGGGGCGCTGGGTGCTCAGTGCTCGGGGTGCTCGGAGCTCAGTACTCAGGGTGCTGGGTGCTCAGTGCTCGGGGTGATCGGTGCTCAGTACTCAGGGTGCTGGGTGCTCAGTGCTCGGGGTGCTCGGTGCTCAGTACGTTGGGTGCTCACTACTCAGGGTTCTCGGTGCTCAGTGCTCGGGGTGATCGGTGCTCAGTACTCAGGGTGCTGGGTGCTCAGAGCTCTGGGTGCTCGGTGCTCAGTACGTTGGGTGCTCACTACTCAGGGTGCTGGGTGCTCAGAGATCAGGGTGCTGTGTGCTCAGTACTCAGGGTGCTGGGTGCTCATTGCTCAGGGTGCTGGGTGCTCAGTGCTCAGGGTGCTAGGTGCTCAGTACTCAGGGTGCTGGGTGCTCAGTGCTCGGGGTGCTGGGTGCTCAGTGATCAAGGTGCTGGGTGCTCAGTACTCAGGGTGCTCATTGCACAGGGTGCTGGGTGCTCAGTGCTCAGGGTGCTGGGTGCTCAGTGATCAGTGTGCTCAGTGCTCAGGGTGCTGGGTGCTCAGTGCTCGGGGTGCTCGGTGCTCAGTACTCAGGGTGCTGAGTGCTCAGTACTCAGGGTGCTGGGTGCTCAGTACTCAGGGTGCTGGGTGCTCAGTGCTCAGGGTGCTGGGTGATCAGTGCTCAGGGTGCTGGGTGCTCAGTGCTCAGGGTGCTGGGTGCTCAGTGCTCGGTGTTCTGGGTGCTCAGTGCTCAGGGTGTTGGGTGCTAAGTGCTTAGGGTGCTGGGTGCTCAGTGCTCGGGGCGCTGGGTGCTCAGTGCTCGGGGTGCTCGGAGCTCAGTACTCAGGGTGCTGGGTGCTCAGTGCTCGGGGTGATCGGTGCTCAGTACTCAGGGTGCTGGGTGCTCAGTGCTCGGCGTGCTCGGTGCTCAGTACGTTGGGTGCTCACTACTCAGGGTTCTCGGTGCTCAGTGCTCGGGGTGATCGGTGCTCAGTACTCAGGGTGCTGGGTGCTCAGAGCTCTGGGTGCTCGGTGCTCAGTACGTTGGGTGCTCACTACTCAGGGTGCTGGGTGCTCAGAGATCAGGGTGCTGTGTGCTCAGTACTCAGGGTGCTGGGTGCTCATTGCTCAGGGTGCTGGCTGCTCAGTACTCAGGGTGCTGGGTGCTCGGGGCGCTGGGTGCTCAGTGCTCTGGGTGCTCGGAGCTCAGTACTCAGGGTGCTGGGTGCTCAGTGCTCGGGGTGCTCGGTGCTCAGTACTCAGGGTGCTGGGTGCTCAGTGCTCGGGGTGCTGGGTGCTCAGTGCTCAGTACTCAGGGTGCTGGGTGCTCAGTGCTCAGGGTGCTGTGTGCTCAGTGCTCAGGGTGCTGCGTGCTCAGTGCTCAGGGTGCTGGGTACTCAGTGCTCAGGGTGCTGGGTGCTCAGTACTCAGGGTGCTGGGTGCTCAGTACTCAGTGTGCTGGGTGCTCAGTGCTCGGGGTGCTATGTGCTCAGTGCTCGCGGTGCTGGGTGCTCAGTGCTCGAGGTGCTCAGTACTCAGGGTGCTGTGTGTTCAGTGCTCAGGGTGCTGGGTGCTCAGTACTGAGGGTGCTTGGTGCTTAGTACTCAGGGTGCTGGGTGCTCAGTACTCCGGGTGCTGGGTGCTCAGTGCTCGGGGTGCTCGGTGCTCAGTGCTCAAGGTGCTGGGTGCTCAGTACTCAGGGTGCTCATTGCTCAGGGTGCTGTGTGCTCAGTACTCAGGGTGCTGGGTGCTCAGTGCTCAGGGTGCTCCGTGCTCAGGGCGCTGGGTTCTCAGTGCTCGGGGTGCTCGGAGCTCAGTACCCAGGGTGCTGGGTGCTCAGTGCTCGGGGTGCTCGGTGCTCAGTACTCAGGGTGCTGGTTGCTCAGTACTCAGGGTGCTGGGTGCTCAGTGCTCGGGGTGCTGGGTGCTCAGTGCTCAGGGTGCTGGGTGCTCAGTACTCAGGGTGCTGGGTGCTCAGTACTCGGGGTGCTGGGTGCTCATTACACATGGTGCTGGGTGCTCAGTACTCAGGGTGCTGGGTGCTCAGTACTCGGGTGCTGGGTGCTCAGTGCTCAGGGTGCTGGGTGCTCAGTGCTCGGGGTGCTGGGTGCTCAGTGCTCAGTACTCAGGGTGCTGGGTGCTCAGTGCTCAGGGTGCTGGGTGCTCAGTGCTCAGGGTGCTGTGTGCTCAGTGCTCAGGGTGCTGGGTACTCAGTGCTCAGGGTGCTGGGTGCTCAGTACTCAGGGTGCTCAGTGCTCAGTACTCGGGGTGCTGGGTGCTCAGTGCTCAGGTTGCTCAGTGCTCAGTACTCGGGGTGCTGGGTGCTCAGTGCTCAGGGTGCTGGGTGCTCAGTGCTCGGGGTGCTGGGTGCTCAGTGCTCGGGGCGCTGGGTTCTCAGTGCTAGGGGTGCTGGGTGCTCAGTACACGGGGTGCTGGGTGCTCAGTACACGGGGTGCTGGGTGCTCAGTGCTCAGTACTCAGTGCTCAGGGTGCTGGGTGTTCAGTACTCAGGGTGCTGGGTGCTCAGTACTCAGGGTGCTGGGTGCTCAGTGCTCGGGGTGCTATGTGCTCAGTGCTCGCGGTGCTGGGTGCCCAATGCTCGGGGTGCTTGGTGCTCAGTACTCAGGGTGCTGGTTGCTCAGTGCTCGAGGTGCTCAGTACTCAGGGTGCTGTGTGTTCAGTGCTCAGGGTGCTGGGTGCTCAGTACTCAGGGTGCTCGGTGCTTAGTACTCAGGGTGCGGGGTGCTCAGTACTCAGGGTGCTGGGTGCTCAGTGCTCGGGGTGCTCGGTGCTCAGTGCTAAAGGTGCTGGGTGCTCAGTACTCAGGGTGCTCATTGCTCAGGGTGCTGGGTGCTCAGTACTCAGGGTGCTTGGTGCTCAGTGCTCAGGGTGCTCGGTGCTCGGGGCTCTGGGTGCTCAGTGCTCAGGGTGCTCGGAGCTCAGTACTCAGGGTGCTGTGTGCTCAGTGCTCGGGGTGCTCGGTGCTCAGTACTCAGGGTGCTGGGTGCTCAGTGCTCGGGGTGCTCGGTGCTCAGTACGTTGGGTGCTCACTACGCAGGGTGCTGGGTTCTCAGTGCTCGGGGCGCTGGGTGCTCAGTGCTCGGGGTGCTGGGTGCACAGTACACGGGGTGCTGGGTGCTCAGTGCTCAGGGTGCTTGGTGCTCGGGGCTCTGGGTGCTCAGTGCTCAGGGTGCTCGGAGCTCAGTACTCAGGGTGCTGGGTGCTCAGTGCTCGGGGTGCTCGGTGCTCAGTGCTCAGGGTGCTCGGAGCTCAGTACTCAGGGTGCTGGGTGCTCAGTGCTCGGGGTGCTCGGTGCTCAGTACTCAGGGTGCTGGGTGCTCAGTGCTCGAGGTGCTCTGTGCTCAGTACGTTGGGTGCTCACTACTCAGGGTGCTGGGTGCTCAGTGATCGGGGTGCTCGGTGCTCAGTACTCAGGGTGCTGGGTGCTCAATGCTCGGGGTGCTCGGTGCTCAGTACATTGGGTGCTCAGTACTCAGGGTGCTGGGTGCTCAGTGCTCAGGGTGCTGGGTGCTCAGTGCTCAGTGTGCTGGGTGCTCAGTGCTCAGGGTGCTGGGTGCTCAGTGCTCAGGGTGCTAGGTGCTCAGTACTCAGGGTGCTGGGTGCTCAGTGCTCGGGGTGCTGGGTGCTCAGTGCTCAAGGTGCTGGGTGCTCAGTACTCAGGGTGCTCATTGCACAGGGTGCTGGGTGCTCAGTGCTCAGGGTGCTGGGTGCTCAGTGATCAGTGTGCTCAGTGCTCAGGGTGCTGGGTGCTCAGTGCTCGGGGTGCTCGGTGCTCAGTACTCAGGGTGCTGAGTGCTCAGTACTCAGGGTGCTGGGTGCTCAGTACTCAGGGTGCTGGGTGCTCAGTGCTCAGGGTGCTGGGTGATCAGTGCTCAGGGTGCTGGGTGCTCAGTGCTCAGGGTGCTGGGTGCTCAGTGCTCGGTGTTCTGGGTGCTCAGTGCTCAGGGTGTTGGGTGCTAAGTGCTTAGGGTGCTGGGTGCTCAGTGCTCGGGGCGCTGGGTGCTCAGTGCTCGGGGTGCTCGGAGCTCAGTACTCAGGGTGCTGGGTGCTCAGTGCTCGGGGTGATCGGTGCTCAGTACTCAGGTTGCTGGGTGCTCAGTGCTCGGGGTGCTCGGTGCTCAGTACGTTGGGTGCTCACTACTCAGGGTTCTCGGTGCTCAGTGCTCGGGGTGATCGGTGCTCAGTACTCAGGGTGCTGGGTGCTCAGAGCTCTGGGTGCTCGGTGCTCAGTACGTTGGGTGCTCACTACTCAGGGTGCTGGGTGCTCAGAGATCAGGGTGCTGTGTGCTCAGTACTCAGGGTGCTGGGTGCTCATTGCTCAGGGTGCTGGGTGCTCAGTGCTCAGGGTGCTAGGTGCTCAGTACTCAGGGTGCTGGGTGCTCAGTGCTCGGGGTGCTGGGTGCTCAGTGATCAAGGTGCTGGGTGCTCAGTACTCAGGGTGCTCATTGCACAGGGTGCTGGGTGCTCAGTGCTCAGGGTGCTGGGTGCTCAGTGATCAGTGTGCTCAGTGCTCAGGGTGCTGGGTGCTCAGTGCTCGGGGTGCTCGGTGCTCAGTACTCAGGGTGCTGAGTGCTCAGTACTCAGGGTGCTGGGTGCTCAGTACTCAGGGTGCTGGGTGCTCAGTGCTCAGGGTGCTGGGTGATCAGTGCTCAGGGTGCTGGGTGCTCAGTGCTCAGGGTGCTGGGTGCTCAGTGCTCGGTGTTCTGGGTGCTCAGTGCTCAGGGTGTTGGGTGCTAAGTGCTTAGGGTGCTGGGTGCTCAGTGCTCGGGGCGCTGGGTGCTCAGTGCTCGGGGTGCTCGGAGCTCAGTACTCAGGGTGCTGGGTGCTCAGTGCTCGGGGTGATCGGTGCTCAGTACTCAGGGTGCTGGGTGCTCAGTGCTCGGCGTGCTCGGTGCTCAGTACGTTGGGTGCTCACTACTCAGGGTTCTCGGTGCTCAGTGCTCGGGGTGATCGGTGCTCAGTACTCAGGGTGCTGGGTGCTCAGAGCTCTGGGTGCTCGGTGCTCAGTACGTTGGGTGCTCACTACTCAGGGTGCTGGGTGCTCAGAGATCAGGGTGCTGTGTGCTCAGTACTCAGGGTGCTGGGTGCTCATTGCTCAGGGTGCTGGCTGCTCAGTACTCAGGGTGCTGGGTGCTCGGGGCGCTGGGTGCTCAGTGCTCTGGGTGCTCGGAGCTCAGTACTCAGGGTGCTGGGTGCTCAGTGCTCGGGGTGCTCGGTGCTCAGTACTCAGGGTGCTGGGTGCTCAGTGCTCGGGGTGCTGGGTGCTCAGTGCTCAGTACTCAGGGTTCTGGGTGCTCAGTGCTCAGGGTGCTGTGTGCTCAGTGCTCAGGGTGCTGGGTGCTCAGTGCTCAGGGTGCTGGGTACTCAGTGCTCAGGGTGCTGGGTGCTCAGTACTCAGGGTGCTGGGTGCTCAGTACTCAGTGTGCTGGGTGCTCAGTGCTCGGGGTGCTATGTGCTCAGTGCTCGCGGTGCTGGGTGCTCAGTGCTCGAGGTGCTCAGTACTCAGGGTGCTGTGTGTTCAGTGCTCAGGGTGCTGGGTGCTCAGTACTGAGGGTGCTTGGTGCTTAGTACTCAGGGTGCTGGGTGCTCAGTACTCCGGGTGCTGGGTGCTCAGTGCTCGGGGTGCTCGGTGCTCAGTGCTCAAGGTGCTGGGTGCTCAGTACTCAGGGTGCTCATTGCTCAGGGTGCTGTGTGCTCAGTACTCAGGGTGCTGGGTGCTCAGTGCTCAGGGTGCTCCGTGCTCAGGGCGCTGGGTTCTCAGTGCTCGGGGTGCTCGGAGCTCAGTACCCAGGGTGCTGGGTGCTCAGTGCTCGGGGTGCTCGGTGCTCAGTACTCAGGGTGCTGGTTGCTCAGTACTCAGGGTGCTGGGTGCTCAGTGCTCGGGGTGCTGGGTGCTCAGTGCTCAGGGTGCTGGGTGCTCAGTACTCAGGGTGCTGGGTGCTCAGTACTCGGGGTGCTGGGTGCTCATTACACATGGTGCTGGGTGCTCAGTACTCAGGGTGCTGGGTGCTCAGTACTCGGGTGCTGGGTGCTCAGTGCTCAGGGTGCTGGGTGCTCAGTGCTCGGGGTGCTGGGTGCTCAGTGCTCAGTACTCAGGGTGCTGGGTGCTCAGTGCTCAGGGTGCTGGGTGCTCAGTGCTCAGGGTGCTGTGTGCTCAGTGCTCAGGGTGCTGGGTACTCAGTGCTCAGGGTGCTGGGTGCTCAGTACTCAGGGTGCTCAGTGCTCAGTACTCGGGGTGCTGGGTGCTCAGTGCTCAGGTTGCTCAGTGCTCAGTACTCGGGGTGCTGGGTGCTCAGTGCTCAGGGTGCTGGGTGCTCAGTGCTCGGGGTGCTGGGTGCTCAGTGCTCGGGGCGCTGGGTTCTCAGTGCTAGGGGTGCTGGGTGCTCAGTACACGGGGTGCTGGGTGCTCAGTACACGGGGTGCTGGGTGCTCAGTGCTCAGTACTCAGTGCTCAGGGTGCTGGGTGTTCAGTACTCAGGGTGCTGGGTGCTCAGTACTCAGGGTGCTGGGTGCTCAGTGCTCGGGGTGCTATGTGCTCAGTGCTCGCGGTGCTGGGTGCCCAATGCTCGGGGTGCTTGGTGCTCAGTACTCAGGGTGCTGGTTGCTCAGTGCTCGAGGTGCTCAGTACTCAGGGTGCTGTGTGTTCAGTGCTCAGGGTGCTGGGTGCTCAGTACTCAGGGTGCTCGGTGCTTAGTACTCAGGGTGCGGGGTGCTCAGTACTCAGGGTGCTGGGTGCTCAGTGCTCGGGGTGCTCGGTGCTCAGTGCTAAAGGTGCTGGGTGCTCAGTACTCAGGGTGCTCATTGCTCAGGGTGCTGGGTGCTCAGTACTCAGGGTGCTTGGTGCTCAGTGCTCAGGGTGCTCGGTGCTCGGGGCTCTGGGTGCTCAGTGCTCAGGGTGCTCGGAGCTCAGTACTCAGGGTGCTGTGTGCTCAGTGCTCGGGGTGCTCGGTGCTCAGTACTCAGGGTGCTGGGTGCTCAGTGCTCGGGGTGCTCGGTGCTCAGTACGTTGGGTGCTCACTACGCAGGGTGCTGGGTTCTCAGTGCTCGGGGCGCTGGGTGCTCAGTGCTCGGGGTGCTGGGTGCACAGTACACGGGGTGCTGGGTGCTCAGTGCTCAGGGTGCTTGGTGCTCGGGGCTCTGGGTGCTCAGTGCTCAGGGTGCTCGGAGCTCAGTACTCAGGGTGCTGGGTGCTCAGTGCTCGGGGTGCTCGGTGCTCAGTGCTCAGGGTGCTCGGAGCTCAGTACTCAGGGTGCTGGGTGCTCAGTGCTCGGGGAGCTCGGTGCTCAGTACTCAGGGTGCTGGGTGCTCAGTGCTCGAGGTGCTCTGTGCTCAGTACGTTGGGTGCTCACTACTCAGGGTGCTGGGTGCTCAGTGCTCGGGGTGATCGGTGCTCAGTACTCAGGGTGCTGTGTGCTCAGTGCTCGGGGTGCTCGGTGCTCAGTACGTTGGGTGCTCACTACTCAGGGTGCTGGGTGCTCAGAGATCAGGGTGCTGGGTGCTCAGTGCTCAGGGTGCTGTGTGCTCAGTGCTCAGGGTGCTGGGTGCTCAGTACTCAGGGTGCTGGGTGCTCAGTGCTCGGAGTGCTGGGTGCTCAGTACTCGGGGTGCTGGGTGCTCAGTACTCAGGGTGCTGGGTGCTCAGTACTCGGGGTGCTGGGCGCTCAGTACTCGGGTGCTGGGTGCTCAGTGCTCAGGGTGCTGGGTGCTCAGTGCTCGGGGTGCTGGGTGCACAGTGCTCAGTACTCAGGGTGCTGGGTGCTCAGTGCTCGGGGTGCTGGGTGCTCAGTGCTCAGTACTCAGGGTGCTGGGTGCTCAGTGCTCAGGGTGCTGTGTGCTCAGTACTCAGGGTGCTGGGTGCTCAGTGATCAGGGTGCTAGGTACTCAGTGCTCAGCGTGCTGGGTGCTCAGTACTCAGGGTGCTGGGTGCTCAGTACTCAGGGTGCTGGGTGCTCAGTGCTCGGGTTGCTGGGTGCTCAGTGCTTGCGATGCTGGGTGCTCAGTGATCGGGGTGCTCGGTGCCCAGTACTCAGGGTGCTGGGTGCTCAGTACTCGGGGTGCTGGGTGCTCAGTACTCAGGGTGCTGGGTGCTCAGTACTCGGGGTGCTGGGCGCTCAGTACTCGGGTGCTGGGTGCTCAGTGCTCAGGGTGCTGGGTGCTCAGTGCTCGGGGTGCTGGGTGCACAGTGCTCAGTACTCAGGGTGCTGGGTGCTCAGTGCTCGTGGTGCTGGGTGCTCAGTGCTCAGTACTCAGGGTGCTGGGTACTCAGTGCTCAGGGTGTTGTGTGCTCAGTACTCAGGGTGCTGGGTGCTCAGTGATCAGGGTGCTGGGTACTCAGTGCTCAGGGTGCTGGGTGCTCAGTACTCAGGGTGCTGGGTGCTCAGTACTCAGGGTGCTGGGTGCTCAGTGCTCGGGTTGCTGGGTGCTCAGTGCTTGCGATGCTGGGTGCTCAGTGATCGGGGTGCTCGGTGCCCAGTACTCAGGGTGCTGGGTGCTCAGTGTTCGAGGTGCTCAGTACTCAGGGTGCTGTGTGTTCAGTGCTCAGGGTGCTGGGTGCTCAGTACTCAGGGTGCTCGGTGCTTAGTACTCAGGGTGCTGGGTGCTCAGTACTCCGGGTGCTGGGTGCTCAGTGCTCAGGGTGCTCGGTGCTCAGTGCTCAAGGTGCTGGGTGCTCAGTACTCAGGGTGCTCATTGCTCAGGGTGCTGGGTGGTCAGTACTCAGGGTGCTGGGTGCTCAGTGCTCATTGTGCTCAGTGCTCGGGGTGCTCGGAGCTCAGTACTCAGGTTGCTGGGTGCTCAGTGCTCAGGGTGCTGTGTGCTCAGTACTCAGGGTGCTGGGTGCTCAGTGCTGGGGGTGCTCGGTGCTCAGTACTCAGGGTGCTGGGTGCTCAGTGCTCAGGGTGCTGGGTGCTCAGTGCTCAGGGTGCTGGGTGCTCAGTGCTCAGGGTGCTGGGTGCTCAGTGCTCAGGGTGCTAGGTGCTCAGTGCTCGGGGTGCTGCGTGCTCAGTGCTCAGGGTGCTGGGTGCTCAGTACTCGGGATGCTCGGTGCTCAGTACTCAGGGTGCTGGGTGCTCAGTGCTCAGGGTGCTGGGTGCTCAGTGCTCAGGGTGCTGTGTGCTCAGTGCTCAGGGTGCTGGGTGCTCAGTGCTCAGGGTGCTGGGTACTCAGTGCTCAGGGTGCTGGGTGCTCAGTACTCAGGGTGCTGGGTGCTCAGTACTCAGTGTGCTGGGTGCTCAGTGCTCGGGGTGCTATGTGCTCAGTGCTCGCGGTGCTGGGTGCTCAGTGCTCGGGGTGCTCAGTACTCAGGGTGCTGTGTGTTCAGTGCTCAGGGTGCTGGGTGCTCAGTACTGAGGGTGCTTGGTGCTTAGTACTCAGGGTGCTGGGTGCTCAGTACTCCGGGTGCTGGGTGCTCAGTGCTCGGGGTGCTCGGTGCTCAGTGCTCAAGGTGCTGGGTGCTCAGTACTCAGGGTGCTCATTGCTCAGGGTGCTGTGTGCTCAGTACTCAGGGTGCTGGGTGCTCAGTGCTCAGGGTGCTCCGTGCTCGGGGCGCTGGGTGCTCAGTGCTCGGGGTGCTCGGAGCTCAGTACCCAGGGTGCTGGGTGCTCAGTGCTCGGTGTGCTCGGTGCTAAGTACTCAGGGTGCTGGGTGCTCAGTACTCAGGGTGCTGGGTGCTCAGTGCTCGGGGTGCTGGGTGCTCAGTGCACAGGGTGCTGGGTGCTCAGTTCTCAGGGTGCTGGGTGCTCAGTACTCGGGGTGCTGGGTGCTCATTACACATGGTGCTGGGTGCTCAGTACACAGGGTGCTGGGTGCTCAGTACTCGGGTGCTGGGTGCTCAGTGCTCAGGGTGCTGGGTGCTCAGTGCTCGGGGTGCTGGGTGCTCAGTGCTCAGTACTCAGGGTGCTGGGTGCTCAGTGCTCAGGGTGCTGGGTGCTCAGTGCTCAGGGTGCTGTGTGCTCAGTGCTCAGGGTGCTGGGTACTCAGTGCTCAGGGTGCTGGGTGCTCAGTACTCAGGGTGCTCAGTGCTCAGTACTCGGGGTGCTGGGTGCTCAGTGCTCAGGGTGCTCAGTGCTCAGTACTCGGGGTGCTGCGTGCTCAGTGCTCAGGGTGCTGGGTGCTCAGTGCTCGGTGTGCTGGTTGCTCAGTGCTCAGTACTCAGGGTGCTGGGTGCTCAGTGCTCGGGGCGCTGGGTGCTCAGTGCTAGGGGTGCTGGGTGCTCAGTACACGGGGTGCTGGGTGCTCAGTGCTCAGGGTGCTCAGTGCTCAGTACTCAGTGCTCAGGGTGCTGGGTGTTCAGTACTCAGGGTGCTGGGTGCTCAGTACTCAGGGTGCTGGGTGCTCAGTGCTCGGGGTGCTATGTGCTCAGTGCTCGCGGTGCTGGGTGCCCAATGCTCGGGGTGCTCGGTGCTCAGTACTCAGGGTGCTGGTTGCTCAGTGCTCGAGGTGCTCAGTACTCAGGGTGCTGTGTGTTCAGTGCTCAGGGTGCTGGGTGCTCAGTACTCAGGGTGCTCGGTGCTTAGTACTCAGGGTGCGGGGTGCTCAGTACTCAGGGTGCTGGGTGCTCAGTGCTCGGGGTGCTCGGTGCTCAGTGCTAAAGGTGCTGGGTGCTCAGTACTCAGGGTGCTCATTGCTCAGGGCGCTGGGTGCTCAGTACTCAGGGTGCTGGGTGCTCAGTGCTCAGGGTGCTCGGTGCTCGGGGCTCTGGGTGCTCAGTGCTCAGGGTGCTTGGAGCTCAGTACTCAGGGTGCTGGGTGCTCAGTGCTCGGGGTGCTCGCTGCTCAGTACTCAGGGTGCTGGGTGCTCAGTGCTCGGGGTGCTGGGTGCTCAGTGCTCAGTACTCAGGGTGCTGGGTGCTCAGTGCTCAGGGTGCTGTGTGCTCAGTGCTCAGGGTGCTGGGTGCTCAGTGCTCAGGGTGCTGGGTACTCAGTGCTCAGGGTGCTGGGTGCTCAGTACTCAGGGTGCTGGGTGCTCAGTACTCAGTGTGCTGGGTGCTCAGTGCTCCGGGTGCTATGTGCTCAGGGCTCGCGGTGCTGGGTGCTCAGTGCTCGAGGTGCTCAGTACTCAGGGTGCTGTGTGTTCAGTGCTCAGGGTGCTGGGTGCTCAGTACTGAGGGTGCTTGGTGCTTAGTACTCAGGGTGCTGGGTGCTCAGTACTCCGGGTGCTGGGTGCTCAGTGCTCGGGGTGCTCGGTGCTCAGTGCTCAAGGTGCTGGGTGCTCAGTACTCAGGGTGCTCATTGCTCAGGGTGCTGTGTGCTCAGTACTCAGGGTGCTGGGGGCTCAGTGCTCAGGGTGCTCCGTGCTCAGGGCGCTGGGTTCTCAGTGCTCGGGGTGCTCGGAGCTCAGTACCCAGGGTGCTGGGTGCTCAGTGCTCGGGGTGCTCGGTGCTCAGTACTCAGGGTGCTGGGTGCTCAGTACTCAGGGTGCTGGGTGCTCAGTGCTCGGGGTGCTGGGTGCTCAGTGCTCAGGGTGCTGGGTGCTCAGTACTCAGGGTGCTGGGTGCTCAGTACTCGGGGTGCTGGGTGCTCATTACACATGGTGCTGGGTGCTCAGTACTCAGGGTGCTGGGTGCTCAGTGCTCAGGGTGCTGGGTGCTCAGTGCTCGGGGTGCTGGGTGCTCAGTGCTCAGTACTCAGGGTGCTGGGTGCTCAGTGCTCAGGGTGCTGGGTGCTCAGTGCTCAGGGTGCTGTGTGCTCAGTGCTCAGGGTGCTGGGTACTCAGTGCTCAGGGTGCTGGGTGCTCAGTACTCAGGGTGCTCAGTGCTCAGTACTCGGGGTGCTGGGTGCTCAGTGCTCAGGGTGCTCAGTGCTCAGTACTCGGGGTGCTGGGTGCTCAGTGCTCAGGGTGCTGGGTGCTCAGTGCTTGGGGTGCTGGGTGCTCAGTGCTCGGGGCGCTGGGTTCTCAGTGCTAGGGGTGCTGGGTGCTCAGTACACGGGGTGCTGGGTGCTCAGTACACGGGGTGCTGGGTGCTCAGTGCTCAGTACTCAGTGCTCAGGGTGCTGGGTGTTCAGTACTCAGGGTGCTGGGTGCTCAGTACTCAGGGTGCTGGGTGCTCAGTGCTCGGGGTGCTATGTGCTCAGTGCTCGCGGTGCTGGGTGCCCAATGCTCGGGGTGCTCGGTGCTCAGTACTCAGGGTGCTGGTTGCTCAGTGCTCGAGGTGCTCAGTACTCAGGGTGCTGTGTGTTCAGTGCTCAGGGTGCTTGGTGCTCAGTACTCAGGGTGCTCGGTGCTTAGTACTCAGGGTGCTCGGTGCTCATTGCTCAGGGTGCTGGGTGCTCAGTGTTCAGGGTGCTCGGTGCTCGGGGCGCTGGGTGCTCAGTGCTCGGGGTGCTCGGAGCTCAGTACTCAGGGTGCTGGGTGCTCAGTACTCGGGGTGCTCGGTGCTCAGTACTCAGGGTGCTGGGTGCTCAGTGCTCGGGGTCCTCGGTGCTCAGTACGTTGGGTGCTCACTACTCAGGGTGCTGGGTGCTCAGTGCTCAGGGTGCTGGGTGCTCAGTACTCAGGGTGCTGGGTGCTCAGTGCTCGGGGTGCTGGGTGCTCAGTGCTCAGGGTGCTGGGTGCTAAGTACTCAGGGTGCTGGGTGTTCAGTACTCGGGGTGCTGGGTTCTCAGTACTCAAGGTGCTGGGTGCTCAGTACTCGGGGTGCTGGGTGCTCAGTGCTCAGGGTGCTGGGTGCTCAGTGCTCGGGGTGCTGGGTGCTCAGTTCTCAGTACTCAGGGTGCTGGGTGCTCAGTTCTCAGGGTGCTCAGTGCTCAGTGCTCAGGGTGCTGGGTGTTCAGTATTCAGGGTGCTGGGTGCTCAGTACTCAGGGTGCTGGGTGCTCACTACTCAGGGAGCTGGGTGCTCAGTGCTCAGGGTGCTGGGTGCTCAGTACTCAGGGTGCTGGGTGCTCAGTGCTCGGGGTGCTGGGTGCTCAGTGCTCAGGGTGCTGGGTGCTCAGTACTCAGGGTGCTCGGTGCTTAGTACTCAGGGTGCTCGGTGCTCGGGGTGCTGGGTGCTCAGTGCTCAGGGTGCTAGGTGCTCAGTACTCAGGGTGCTGGGTGCTCAGTGCTCGGGGTGATCGGTGCTCAGTACTCAGGGTGCTGGGTGCTCAGTGCTCGGGGTGCTCGGTGCTCAGTACGTTGGGTGCTCACTACTCAGGGTCCTGGGTGCTCAGTGCTCAGTGTGCTGGGTGCTCAGTGCTCAGGGTGCTGGGTGCTCAGTGCTCAGGGTGCTGGGTGCTCAGTGCTCAGGGTGCTGGGTGCTCAGTGCTCAGGGTGTTGGGTGCTCAGTACTCAGGGTGCTGGGTGCTCAGTACTTGGGGTGCTGGGTGCTCAGTACTCAGGGTGCTGGGTGCTCAGTACTCAGGGTGCTGGGTGTTCAGTACTCGGGGTGCTGGGTTCTCAGTACTCAGGGTGCTGGGTGCTCAGTACTCAGGGTGCTGGGTGCTCAGTGCTCAGGGTGCTGGGTGCTCAGTGCTCGGGGTGCTGGGTGCTCAGTGCTCGGGGTGTTGGGTGCTCAGTGCTCGGGGTGCTGGGTGCTCAGTGCTCAGTACTCAGGGTGCTGGGTGCTCAGTGCTCAGGGTGCTGGGTGCTCAGTGCTCGGGGTGCTGGGTGCTCAGTACTCAGGGTGCTGGGTGCTGAGTACTCCGGGTGCTGGGTGCTCAGTTCTCCGGGTGCTCGGTGCTCAGTACTCAGTGCTCAGGGTGCTCAGTGCTCAGTGCTCAGGGTGCTGGGTGTTCAGTATTCAGGGTGCTGGGTGCTCAGTGCTCAGGCTGCTGGGTGCTCAGTGCTCAGGGTGCTCGGTGCTCGAGGCGCTGGGTGCTCAGTGCTCGGGGTGCTCGGAGCTCAGTACTCAGGGTGCTGGGTGCTCAGTGCTCGGGGTGCTCGGTGCTCAGTACTCAGGGTGCTGGGTGCTCAGTGCTCGGGGTGCTGGGGGCTCAGTGCTCAGTACTCAGGGTGCTGGGTGCTCAGTGCTCAGGGTGCTGTGTGCTCAGTGCTCAGGGTGCTGGGTGCTCAGTGCTCAGGGTGCTGGGTAATCAGTGCTCAGGGTGCTGGGTGCTCAGTACTCAGGGTGCTGGGTGCTCAGTGCTCGGGGTGCTATGTGCTCAGTGGTCGCTGTGCTGGGTGCTCAGTGCTCGGGGTGCTCGGTGCTCAGTACTCAGGGTGCTGGGTGCTCAGTGCTCGAGGTGCTCAGTACTCAGGGTGCTGTGTGTTCAGTGCTCAGGGTGCTGGGTGCTCAGTACTCAGGGTGCTCGGTGCTTAGTACTCAGGGTGCTGGGTGCTCAGTACTCCGGGTGCTGGGTGCTCAGTGCTCGGGGTGCTCGGTGCTCAGTGCTCAAGGTGCTGGGTGCTCAGTACTCAGGGTGCTCATTGCTCAGGGTGCTGGGTGCTCAGTGCTCAGGGTGCTCGGTGCTCGGGGCGCTGGGTGCTCAGTGCTCGGGGTGCTCGGAGCTCAGTACTCAGGGTGCTGGGTGCTCAGTACTCGGGGTGCTCGGTGCTCAGTACTCAGGGTGCTGGGTGCTCAGTGCTCGGGGTGCTCGGTGCTCAGTACGTTGGGTGCTCACTACTCAGGGTGCTGGGTGCTCAGTGCTCAGGGTGCTGGGTGCTCAGTACTCAGGGTGCTGGGTGCTCAGTGCTCGGGGTGCTGGGTGCTCAGTGCTCAGGGTGCTGGGTGCTCAGTACTCGGGGTGCTGGGTGCTCAGTACTCGGGTGCTGGGTGCTCAGTGCTCAGGGTGCTGGGTGCTCAGTGCTCGGGGTGCTGGGTGCTCAGTGCTCAGTACTCAGGGTGCTGGGTGCTCAGTGCTCGGGGTGCTGGGTGCTCAGTGCTCAGTACTCAGTGTGCTGGGTGCTCAGTGCTCAGGGTGCTGGGTGCTCAGTGCTCAGGGTGCTGGGTGCTCAGTGCTCAGGGTGCTGGGTGCTCTGTGCTCGGGGTGCTGGGTGCTCAGTGCTCGGGGTGCTGGGTGCTCAGTGCTCAGTACTCAGGGTGCTGGGTGCTCAGTGCTCGGGGTGCTCGGTGCTCAGTACTCAGGGTGCTGGGTGCTCAGTGCTCGGGGTGCTGGGTGCTCAGTGCTCAGTACTCAGGGTGCTGGGTGCTCAGTGCTCAGGGTGCTTGGTGCTCAGTGCTCAGGGTGCTGGGTAATCAGTGCTCAGGGTGCTGGGTGCTCAGTACTCAGGGTGCTGGGTGCTCAGTACTCAGGGTGCTGGGTGCTCAGTGCTCGGGGTGCTATGTGCTCAGTGGTCGCGGTGCTGGGTGCTCAGTGCTCGGGGTGCTCGGTGCTCAGTACTCAGGGTGCTGGGTGCTCAGTGCTCGAGGTGCTCAGTACTCAGGGTGCTGTGTGTTCAGTGCTCAGGGTGCTGGGTGCTCAGTACTCAGGGTGCTCGGTGCTTAGTACTCAGGGTGCTGGGTGCTCAGTACTCCGGGTGCTGGGTGCTCAGAGCTCGGGGTGCTCGGTGCTCAGTGCTCAAGGTGCTGGGTGCTCAGTACTCAGGGTGCTCATTGCTCAGGGTGCTGGGTGCTCAGTCCTCAGGGTGCTCGGTGCTCGGGGCGCTGGGTGCTCAGTGCTCGGGGTGCTCGGAGCTCAGTACTCAGGGTGCTGGGTGCTCAGTACTCGGGGTGCTCGGTGCTCAGTACTCAGGGTGCTGGGTGCTCAGTGCTCGGGGTGCTCGGTGCTCAGTACGTTGGGTGCTCACTACTCAGGGTGCTGGGTGCTCAGTGCTCAGGGTGCTGGGTGCTCAGTACCCAGGGTGCTGGGTGCTCAGTGCTCGGGGTGCTGGGTGCTCAGTGCTCAGGGTGCTGGGTGCTCAGTACTCAGGGTGCTCGGTGCTTAGTACTCAGGGTGCTCGGTGCTCGGGGTGCTGGGTGCTCAGTGCTCGGGGTGCTAGGTGCTCAGTACTCAGAGTGCTGTGTGCTCAGTACTCAGGGTACTGGGTGCTCAGTACTCGGGTGCTGGGTGCTCAGTGCTCAGGGTGCTGGGTGCTCAGTGCTCGGGGTGCTGGGTGCTCAGTGCTCAGTACTCAGGGTGCTGGGTGCTCAGTGCTCGGGGTGCTGGGTGCTCAGTGCTCAGTACTCAGTGTGCTGGGTGCTCAGTGCTCAGGGTGCTGGGTGCTCAGTGCTCAGGGTGCTGGGTGCTCAGTGCTCAGGGTGCTGGGTACACAGTGCTCAGGGTGCTGGGTTCCCAGTACTCAGGGAGCTCAGTGCTCAGTACTCGGGGTGCTGGGTGCTCAGTGCTCAGGGTGCTCAGTGCTCAGTACTCGGGGTGCTGTGTGCTCAGTGCTCTGGGTGCTCAGTGCTCAGTGCTCGGGGTGCTGGGTGGTCAGTGCTCGGGGCGCTGGGGGCTCAGTGCTCGGTGTGCTGGGTGCTCAGTACTCGGGGTGCTGGGTGCTCAGTGCTCAGGGTGCTCAGTGCTCAGTACTCAGTGCTCAGGGTGCTCAGTGCTCAGTGCTCAGGGTGCTGGGTGTTCAGTACTCAGGGTGCTGGGTGCTCAGTACTCAGGGTGCTGGGTGCTCAGTGCTCAGGGTGCTGGGTGCTCAGTGCTCGGGGTGCTCAGTACTCAGGGTGCTGTGTGTTCAGTGCTCAGGGTACTGGGTGCTCAGTACTCAGGGTGCTCGGTGCTTAGTACTCAGGGTGCTGGGTGCTCAGTACTCCGGGTGCTGGGTGCTCAGTGCTCGGGGTGCTCGGAGCTCAGTACTCAGGGTGCTGCGTGCTCAGTGCTCGGGGTGATCGGTGCTCAGTACTCAGGGTGCTGGGTGCTCAGTGCTCGGGGTGTTCGGTGCTCAGTACGTTGGGTGCTCACTACTCAGGGTCCTGGGTGCTCAGTGCTCAGTGTGCTGGGTGCTCAGTGCTCAGGGTGCTGGGTGCTCAGTGCTCAGGGTGCTGGGTGCTCAGTACTCAGGGTGCTGGCTGCTCAGTGCTCAGGGTGCTGGGTGCTCAGTACTCAGGGTGATGGGTGCTCAGTACTTGGGGTGCTGGGTGCTCAGTACTCAGGGTGCTGGGTGCTCAGTACTCAGGGTGCTGGGTGCTCAGTACTCGGGTGCTGTGTGCTCAGTGCTCAGGGTGCTGGGTGCTCAGTGCTCGGGGTGCTTGGTGCTCAGTGCTCAGTTCTCAGGGTGCTGGGTGCTCAGTGCTCAGGGTGCTGGGTGCTCAGTGCTCAGTACTCAGGGTACTGGGTGCTCAGTGCTCAGGGTGCTGTGTGCTCAGTGCTCAGGGTGCTGGGTGCTCAGTACTCAGGGTGCTGGGTGCTCAGTGCTCGGGGAGCTGGGTGCTCAGTGCTCGCGGTGCTGGGTGCTCAGTGCTCGGGGTGCTCGGTGCCCAGTACTCAGGGTGCTGGGTGCTCAGTACTCGGGTGCTGGGTGCTCAGTGCTCAGGGTGCTGGGTGCTCAGTGCTCGGGGTGCTGGGTGCTCAGTGCTCAGTACTCAGGGTGCTGGGTGCTCAGTGCTCGGGGTGCTGGGTGCTCAGTGCTCGGGGTGCTGGGTGCTCAGTGCTCAGTACTCAGTGTGCTGGGTGCTCAGTGCTCAGGGTGCTGGGTGCTCAGTGCTCAGGGTGCTGGGTGCTCAGTGCTCAGGGTGCTGGGTACACAGTGCTCAGGGTGCTGGGTTCCCAGTACTCAGGGAGCTCAGTGCTCAGTACTCGGGGTGCTGGGTGCTCAGTGCTCAGGGTGCTGGGTAATCAGTGCTCAGGGTGCTGGGTGCTCAGTACTCAGGGTGCTGGGTGCTCAGTACTCAGGGTGCTGGGTGCTCAGTGCTCGGGGTGCTATGTGCTCAGTGGTCGCCGTGCTGGGTGCTCAGTACTCAGGGTGCTCGGTGCTTAGTACTCAGGGTGCTGGGTGCTCAGTACTCCGGGTGCTGGGTGCTCAGTGCTCGGGGTGCTCGGTGCGCAGTGCTCAAGTTGCTGGGTGCTCAGTACTCAGGGTGCTCATTGCTCAGGGTGCTGGGTGCTCAGTGTTCAGGGTGCTCAGTACTCGGGTGCTGGGTGCTCAGTGCTCAGTGCTCAGGGTGCTGGGTTCCCAGTACTCAGGGAGCTCAGTGCTCAGTACTCGGGGTGCTGGGTGCTCAGTACTCAGGGTGCTGGGTGCTCAGTACTCAGGGTGCTGGGTGCTCAGTACTCGGGTGCTGGGTGCTCAGTTCTCAGGGTGCTGGGTGCTCAGTGCTCGGGGTGCTGGGTGCTCAGTGCTCAGTTCTCAGGGTGCTGGGTGCTCAGTGCTCAGGGTGCTGGGTGCTCAGTGCTCAGTACTCAGGGTACTGGGTGCTCAGTGCTCAGGGTGCTGTGTGCTCAGTGCTCAGGGTGCTGGGTGCTCAGTACTCAGGGTGCTGGGTGCTCAGTGCTCGGGGAGCTGGGTGCTCAGTGCTCGCGGTGCTGGGTGCTCAGTGCTCGGGGTGCTCGGAGCCCAGTACTCAGGGTGCTGGGTGCTCAGTACTCGGGTGCTGGGCGCTCAGTGCTCAGGGTGCTGGGTGCTCAGTGCTCGGGGTGCTGGGTGCTCAGTGCTCAGTACTCAGGGTGCTGGGTGCTCAGTGCTCGGGGTGCTGGGTGCTCAGTGCTCGGGGTGCTGGGTGCTCAGTGCTCAGGGTGCTGGGTGCTAAGTACTCAGGGTGCTGGGTGTTCAGTACTCGGGGTGCTGGGTTCTCAGTACTCAAGGTGCTGGGTGCTCAGTACTCGGGGTGCTGGGTGCTCAGTGCTCAGGGTGCTGGGCGCTCAGTGCTCGGGGTGCTGGGTGCTCAGTTCTCAGTACTCAGGGTGCTGGGTGCTCAGTTCTCGGGGTGCTCAGTGCTCAGTGCTCAGGGTGCTGGGTGTTCAGTATTCAGGGTGCTGGGTGCTCAGTACTCAGGGTGCTGGGTGCTCACTACTCAGGGAGCTGGGTGCTCAGTGCTCAGGGTGCTGGGTGCTCAGTACTCAGGGTGCTGGGTGCTCAGTGCTCGGGGTGCTGGGTGCTCAGTGCTCAGGGTGCTGGGTGCTCAGTACTCAGGGTGCTCGGTGCTTAGTACTCAGGGTGCTCGGTGCTCGGGGTGCTGGGTGCTCAGTGCTCAGGGTGCTAGGTGCTCAGTACTCAGGGTGCTGGGTGCTCAGTGCTCGGGGTGATCGGTGCTCAGTACTCAGGGTGCTGGGTGCTCAGTGCTCGGGGTGCTCGGTGCTCAGTACGTTGGGTGCTCACTACTCAGGGTCCTGGGTGCTCAGT
Organism: Microtus oregoni; assembly: GCF_018167655.1. Taxonomy (NCBI): domain Eukaryota; kingdom Metazoa; phylum Chordata; class Mammalia; order Rodentia; family Cricetidae; genus Microtus; species Microtus oregoni. The sequence continues at coordinate 604,935 of NW_024543284.1, read as the reverse complement.
GCTCAGTGTGCTGGGTGCTCAGTGCTCAGGGTGCTGGGTGCTCAGTGCTCAGGGTGCTGGGTGCTCAGTGCTCAGGGTGCTGGGTGCTCAGTGCTCAGGGTGTTGGGTGCTCAGTACTCAGGGTGCTGGGTGCTCAGTACTTGGGGTGCTGGGTGCTCAGTACTCAGGGTGCTGGGTGCTCAGTACTCAGGGTGCTGGGTGTTCAGTACTCGGGGTGCTGGGTTCTCAGTACTCAGGGTGCTGGGTGCTCAGTACTCAGGGTGCTGGGTGCTCAGTGCTCAGGGTGCTGGGTGCTCAGTGCTCGGGGTGCTGGGTGCTCAGTGCTCGGGGTGCTGGGTGCTCAGTGCTCGGGGTGCTGGGTGCTCAGTGCTCAGTACTCAGGGTGCTGGGTGCTCAGTGCTCAGGGTGCTGGGTGCTCAGTGCTCGGGGTGCTGGGTGCTCAGTACTCAGGGTGCTGGGTGCTGAGTACTCCGGGTGCTGGGTGCTCAGTTCTCCGGGTGCTTGGTGCTCAGTACTCAGTGCTCAGGGTGCTCAGTGCTCAGTGCTCAGGGTGCTGGGTGTTCAGTATTCAGGGTGCTGGGTGCTCAGTGCTCAGGCTGCTGGGTGCTCAGTGCTCAGGGTGCTCGGTGCTCGAGGCGCTGGGTGCTAAGTGCTCGGGGTGCTCGGAGCTCAGTACTCAGGGTGCTGGGTGCTCAGTGCTCGGGGTGCTCGGTGCTCAGTACTCAGGGTGCTGGGTGCTCAGTGCTCGGGGTGCTGGGGGCTCAGTGCTCAGTACTCAGGGTGCTGGGTGCTCAGTGCTCAGGGTGCTGTGTGCTCAGTGCTCAGGGTGCTGGGTGCTCAGTGCTCAGGGTGCTGGGTAATCAGTGCTCAGGGTGCTGGGTGCTCAGTACTCAGGGTGCTGGGTGCTCAGTGCTCGGGGTGCTATGTGCTCAGTGGTCGCTGTGCTGGGTGCTCAGTGCTCGGGGTGCTCGGTGCTCAGTACTCAGGGTGCTGGGTGCTCAGTGCTCGAGGTGCTCAGTACTCAGGGTGCTGTGTGTTCAGTGCTCAGGGTGCTGGGTGCTCAGTACTCAGGGTGCTCGGTGCTTAGTACTCAGGGTGCTGGGTGCTCAGTACTCCGGGTGCTGGGTGCTCAGTGCTCGGGGTGCTCGGTGCTCAGTGCTCAAGGTGCTGGGTGCTCAGTACTCAGGGTGCTCATTGCTCAGGGTGCTGGGTGCTCAGTGCTCAGGGTGCTCGGTGCTCGGGGCGCTGGGTGCTCAGTGCTCGGGGTGCTCGGAGCTCAGTACTCAGGGTGCTGGGTGCTCAGTACTCGGGGTGCTCGGTGCTCAGTACTCAGGGTGCTGGGTGCTCAGTGCTCGGGGTGCTCGGTGCTCAGTACGTTGGGTGCTCACTACTCAGGGTGCTGGGTGCTCAGTGCTCAGGGTGCTGGGTGCTCAGTACTCAGGGTGCTGGGTGCTCAGTGCTCGGGGTGCTGGGTGCTCATTGCTCAGGGTGCTGGGTGCTCAGTACTCGGGGTGCTGGGTGCTCAGTACTCGGGTGCTGGGTGCTCAGTGCTCAGGGTGCTGGGTGCTCAGTGCTCGGGGTGCTGGGTGCTCAGTGCTCAGTACTCAGGGTGCTGGGTGCTCAGTGCTCGGGGTGCTGGGTGCTCAGTGCTCAGTACTCAGTGTGCTGGGTGCTCAGTGCTCAGGGTGCTGGGTGCTCAGTGCTCAGGGTGCTGGGTGCTCAGTGCTCAGGGTGCTGGGTGCTCTGTGCTCGGGGTGCTGGGTGCTCAGTGCTCGGGGTGCTGGGTGCTCAGTGCTCAGTACTCAGGGTGCTGGGTGCTCAGTGCTCGGGGTGCTCGGTGCTCAGTACTCAGGGTGCTGGGTGCTCAGTGCTCGGGGTGCTGGGTGCTCAGTGCTCAGTACTCAGGGTGCTGGGTGCTCAGTGCTCAGGTTGCTTGGTGCTCAGTGCTCAGGGTGCTGGGTAATCAGTGCTCAGGGTGCTGGGTGCTCAGTACTCAGGGTGCTGGGTGCTCAGTACTCAGGGTGCTGGGTGCTCAGTGCTCGGGGTGCTGGGTGCTCAGTGCTCAGGGTGCTGGGTGCTCAGTACTCAGGGTGCTCGGTGCTTAGTACTCAGGGTGCTCGGTGCTCGGGGTGCTGGGTGCTCAGTGCTCGGGGTGCTAGGTGCTCAGTACTCAGAGTGCTGGGTGCTCAGTACTCAGGGTACTGGGTGCTCAGTACTCGGGTGCTGGGTGCTCAGTGCTCAGGGTGCTGGGTGCTCAGTGCTCGGGGTGCTGGGTGCTCAGTGCTCAGTACTCAGGGTGCTGGGTGCTCAGTGCTCGGGGTGCTGGGTGCTCAGTGCTCAGTACTCAGTGTGCTGGGTGCTCAGTGCTCAGGGTGCTGGGTGCTCAGTGCTCAGGGTGCTGGGTGCTCAGTGCTCAGGGTGCTGGGTACACAGTGCTCAGGGTGCTGGGTTCCCAGTACTCAGGGAGCTCAGTGCTCAGTACTCGGGGTGCTGGGTGCTCAGTGCTCAGGGTGCTCAGTGCTCAGTACTCGGGGTGCTGTGTGCTCAGTGCTCTGGGTGCTCAGTGCTCAGTGCTCGGGGTGCTGGGTGGTCAGTGCTCGGGGCGCTGGGGGCTCAGTGCTCGGTGTGCTGGGTGCTCAGTACTCGGGGTGCTGGGTGCTCAGTGCTCAGGGTGCTCAGTGCTCAGTACTCAGTGCTCAGGGTGCTCAGTGCTCAGTGCTCAGGGTGCTGGGTGTTCAGTACTCAGGGTGCTGGGTGCTCAGTACTCAGGGTGCTGGGTGCTCAGTGCTCAGGGTGCTGGGTGCTCAGTGCTCGGGGTGCTCAGTACTCAGGGTGCTGTGTGTTCAGTGCTCAGGGTACTGGGTGCTCAGTACTCAGGGTGCTCGGTGCTTAGTACTCAGGGTGCTGGGTGCTCAGTACTCCGGGTGCTGGGTGCTCAGTGCTCGGGGTGCTCGGAGCTCAGTACTCAGGGTGCTGCGTGCTCAGTGCTCGGGGTGATCGGTGCTCAGTACTCAGGGTGCTGGGTGCTCAGTGCTCGGGGTGTTCGGTGCTCAGTACGTTGGGTGCTCACTACTCAGGGTCCTGGGTGCTCAGTGCTCAGTGTGCTGGGTGCTCAGTGCTCAGGGTGCTGGGTGCTCAGTGCTCAGGGTGCTGGGTGCTCAGTACTCAGGGTGCTGGCTGCTCAGTGCTCAGGGTGCTGGGTGCTCAGTACTCAGGGTGATGGGTGCTCAGTACTTGGGGTGCTGGGTGCTCAGTACTCAGGGTGCTGGGTGCTCAGTACTCAGGGTGCTGGGTGCTCAGTACTCGGGTGCTGTGTGCTCAGTGCTCAGGGTGCTGGGTGCTCAGTGCTCGGGGTGCTGGGTGCTCAGTGCTCAGTTCTCAGGGTGCTGGGTGCTCAGTGCTCAGGGTGCTGGGTGCTCAGTGCTCAGTACTCAGGGTACTGGGTGCTCAGTGCTCAGGGTGCTGTGTGCTCAGTGCTCAGGGTGCTGGGTGCTCAGTACTCAGGGTGCTGGGTGCTCAGTGCTCGGGGAGCTGGGTGCTCAGTGCTCGCGGTGCTGGGTGCTCAGTGCTCGGGGTGCTCGGTGCCCAGTACTCAGGGTGCTGGGTGCTCAGTACTCGGGTGCTGGGTGCTCAGTGCTCAGGGTGCTGGGTGCTCAGTGCTCGGGGTGCTGGGTGCTCAGTGCTCAGTACTCAGGGTGCTGGGTGCTCAGTGCTCGGGGTGCTGGGTGCTCAGTGCTCGGGGTGCTGGGTGCTCAGTGCTCAGTACTCAGTGTGCTGGGTGCTCAGTGCTCAGGGTGCTGGGTGCTCAGTGCTCAGGGTGCTGGGTGCTCAGTGCTCAGGGTGCTGGGTACACAGTGCTCAGGGTGCTGGGTTCCCAGTACTCAGGGATCTCAGTGCTCAGTACTCGGGGTGCTGGGTGCTCAGTGCTCAGGGTGCTGGGTAATCAGTGCTCAGGGTGCTGGGTGCTCAGTGCTCGGGGTGCTATGTGCTCAGTGGTCGCCGTGCTGGGTGCTCAGTACTCAGGGTGCTCGGTGCTTAGTACTCAGGGTGCTGGGTGCTCAGTACTCCGGGTGCTGGGTGCTCAGTGCTCGGGGTGCTCGGTGCGCAGTGCTCAAGTTGCTGGGTGCTCAGTACTCAGGGTGCTCATTGCTCAGGGTGCTGGGTGCTCAGTGTTCAGGGTGCTCAGTACTCGGGTGCTGGGTGCTCAGTGCTCAGTGCTCAGGGTGCTGGGTTCCCAGTACTCAGGGAGCTCAGTGCTCAGTACTCGGGGTGCTGGGTGCTCAGTACTCAGGGTGCTGGGTGCTCAGTACTCAGGGTGCTGGGTGCTCAGTACTCGGGTGCTGGGTGCTCAGTTCTCAGGGTGCTGGGTGCTCAGTGCTCGGGGTGCTGGGTGCTCAGTGCTCAGTTCTCAGGGTGCTGGGTGCTCAGTGCTCAGGGTGCTGGGTGCTCAGTGCTCAGTACTCAGGGTACTGGGTGCTCAGTGCTCAGGGTGCTGTGTGCTCAGTGCTCAGGTTGCTGGGTGCTCAGTACTCAGGGTGCTGGGTGCTCAGTGCTCGGGGAGCTGGGTGCTCAGTGCTCGCGGTGCTGGGTGCTCAGTGCTCGGGGTGCTCGGAGCCCAGTACTCAGGGTGCTGGGTGCTCAGTACTCGGGTGCTGGGCGCTCAGTGCTCAGGGTGCTGGGTGCTCAGTGCTCGGGGTGCTGGGTGCTCAGTGCTCAGTACTCAGGGTGCTGGGTGCTCAGTGCTCGGGGTGCTGGGTGCTCAGTGCTCAGTACTCAGTGTGCTGGGTGCTCAGTGCTCAGGGTGCTGGGTGCTCAGTGCTCAGGGTGCTGGGTGCTCAGTGCTCAGGGTGCTGGGTACACAGTGCTCAGGGTGCTGGGTTCCCAGTACTCCGGGTGCTCAGTGCTCAGTACTCGGGGTGCTGGGTGCTCAGTGCT